>NC_068386.1:24800572-25098138 GCF_023724105.1 Carassius gibelio | reverse complement strand
ATATTTTACAGATATGAGATTCACCTAGTCAATTTGACTTGCAAATACTCTATAGAAGTGGTGAGTATTTTTGTCAATCTACTGCAAGTACATTTGATTGCCTTTTTTCTGTTTTCAGTATTCCTCTCTATTAGGGCTGGGTAAAAAATATTGATTTCTCGATTTTAATCAATTCTCATTTTTCTGAACCAGTATCGATTCTTAAATCCCAGGAATCTATTAATCATCCTGTTTTCAGTTGATGAATGAATGGAACATTGTAGTGCACATCCCATCCAGTAACTCACAATAATCTTTGTGCTTTGTTATTATTGATATGAAACAAAGTCTCAGATTTCAAATTACGTCCATTTTCTTACTAAATTCAAAAACATAAATACCGTTTTGGCGCTGTGGCGTGAGATCGCTCAGGCTCAGCTCAAGAGAAGCACATGATCTTCTCTTCCTCAATAATACCAGTTACAGCGCGAAATAAACATGAATGAGCATTAGGGCTGACAACTAATATTCTAAATTTTAATATATATTCAAAAAGGTGAAAATTAGAAACGAAGGTGAACATTTGAACACTATAAAAGAATTGTGTAATAGCAAAACCCAGTTAACCTTGAGATTTTTAGTAGAACAAAATATATGGATATGAGAACATGTACAACTAATTAGTGCTGGGCGGTTGACCAAAAATGTATACAGGTTTTTTTTGTTTTTTTTTCGGCTTATGACGGTTTAGGTGTCTAAACAAGCAGCATGTGCTGTCAGTGATTTCAGCCACTAGAGGCCGCTCTCACACTGTATAATGAAAACAGAGCCTTCTCAGCCGCTGCAGCAACAGACCCAACCCGGGAAACTTTGAGCCGCTCCAGCAGAGGACAAAACACGGAAAACTATCAGCAGGGATTTTTGCCGATAACTGACTGTTCCACCAATCAACTATCGGTGCCGATTAATCGGCAAAACCGATAAATCGGTCGACCTCTAATCCCGATGCACTGCATCCTCAATTTTCAATTTTACTTCACAAGTGATGTGAGCGAACGTGTGTTCACCTATTCGGGAAGTCGCAGTGACATTCCAGTTAAGGTTTCAAGGGAGTAAAGCTTGTTTATGCCATTAGGAAATTAAATTTGGTAAAATATTTTTTTTTTTAAATAAATGTTCATTTAAAAGCAGTGCTCATTCATCAGTGTATTATGTAACCATTAGAGATGCACACAAAGCTTGCATTTCCAGGTATGTCCCTCTTTGGTTGATTTATTTTCAAGATGGAGGCTCAACATGGCTTCCGCCATTAGAACAATTCACTCGTATGTATTTTAAATGGCAACTTACTTATACACTTACGAGAATACTTAATTAGTTGTTTGAATTGTATAAACATTGAGAACATATAATTTTGAAAGAACAAAGTGTTTTCGGCAAAAAAAAAAAAATCAACTTTAACTATTACACAGTGTAGCTTTAATTACTTTTGTCTCGACTCCCTCTGCTATTGTATGCTACCACCACAAAGCACATCAGTACATTATTATTGATATTCTGGAATTATCCATCTGCCTGCCGTAAGGTTGCTGACCACTGCACAATTGGGTATCTTTGATCTAAACTTGTAGGACTACCATCCACAATCCTAGAACTGAGGTCTAACAGTAATCTGTAATCAGTCATCTGTCTTACTTGGTCTTGTCTGGTTCTCATTATATACAAGTTCACATTTTTCATGTTATCTACATTATTAAATGATTGAAATTGCATTTGTTTGAATATTCCCAGAGCAGTGCCCGGTGTTCTGTCCAATGTCATTTTGTCTGTGCATTCTGCAGGACGATGACAAAGCCTTCATCCAAAAATCCACAGAGGAGACCACAGTGGGAATCTACATTCTCAAATTCCGTGACAGATCAGATGACATCGGGATTGTTCCGGAAGGCCAGAACATCTTGCAAGGCTTGGACAACTTTGCGTTAGCTATGGCAATGCTTTTTGGTCTTATGTAGGCCTATGCCTTAAATCTCAACTACCCACCTGAAATGAAAAATACATTTGAGGTACTGCAGAAGATAGTCTTCTGTTTTTTAGTAACTTGATACTGTTCATTTAATTCTGTAGCACATACATAAAAATGAGTTGTACTCTTAAAAGAAATGCATGAATTTGACTGATTATGATTTTAAAAATGAAAAAAAAAAGTCAAGGTATGCTTTTGACAACTTTATATTGTTCACCTTTTCCTCTACACCTGTTTGACGGTGTATTTGTCTTAATGTTTTTGTTGCAGTTACTGTATGAATGGTTATTACTGTTCACCTTCATGTTTGACTGTGCATTGTCTTTTACTTGAAGTGATGAATAAATGAAATGAGTAAAGTGATATGAGTACTGATGTGCTGTCATTGTTCATTGACATTTGTTCATGGAATCTAAGCTATTTTTAACTTCAGTCAGCTTATAGTATTCTAAAACTTAATCAGGTTAGTTTTATTTATTGAAACCTCAGCATATATGAATGCAAAATATAAAAATGTCATGTTAGTTTAACAAGCACAAATTATGTATCTTGAACATATATAAATCATGTTTATTTAAAAAACAAATTATGTATTTATAACATATAATAATCATGTTCGTTTAACAAGCAAAAATTATGTAGCTTTAACGTTTAAATCATGTTGCGTACACCTAATTTTATTATGTGCAACCGATGTACATATTTTTTTTTATGTTAATCCAACAGTTGTTTTTTTTCAGTGTACAGTATCCTCCTTAAGTATTGGAACAGTAAAGACAAAATTGTTCTGTTTGCTGTGGAGTCAAGAAATCTGTTAATATGATTAAAAGATGGATATGAGACAAAACTACAGAATGTCACATTTAATTATTGGGTGATTCAACACAAAGATGATAAGAAGATCAGCACTTTCATCTCCCTATCTGATGTGAGCAGAAGTATTGAAACCGTGTTTTCAATACAAGTGTTCAGCTGTGTCCTGTTGCATTAGTTCTTCAGATATTAAAAGCAGAGAATGTGTCTTATCAGTTATATCTATTACTTCTGCATTCTAAGACTTTCATTCGATGACGACACACACAAACTAAGATGAATTAAAATTTCTGTGAAACACACGGTTCACAGAAATGTGGATGCTAAATAAAAGAGGAAATCAGTTAGAACTATAAAAAAACAAAGATCATGGAGAAAGTTTGGAAACTACCGCCGACATGAGCAACCAACGGCGACCTGATCGACTGAGAAGAACAACAGTAGATGACAGACAAATCATAAAAGCTGAGAAAATGAAACCTAAAATACATGTCTGTAAAATTACTAACAACCTCCAGAAAGCTGGGGTGATGCTCTGTCAGTCTACAGTCCGCAGGAGAATCTGACACAGAATTAAAGAAGATACACAGAAAGATGCAAACCTCTGATCAGCACCAAACAAAGAAAGGGAAGATTCTTCACAAATGTGAAGTTGATGGACCGATGAGACAAAGATGAACCTTTATCTAAATAACTGGAAAGCAAAAGTGTGGATAAAAAAGGGAACTGCAAATGATCCTAAGCATACAATCTCATCTGTAAAGCTTGGTGGAGGTGGTGTCATGGCATGGGCTCTAGAACAAGACGTTTTCATGTTAATGATGACTTGATCTTGGCTACCAGTATTCAAGAAAATGCCACCAAACTCATTAGAAAGCGCTTCATATTGGATCAGGACACCAAAACACCCTGCCAGTTCAGTCAAGGACTTATCAGGGCAAAGAAATGTAAAGTCTTAAACTGCCCAAATCAATCTCCAGATTTAAATCCGATTGAACATTAATTTCACCATCTGAAGAGGGCACTAAAGACAGAAACTCCCCAGAACAAGCAACAGTTGGAATTGACTGAATTAAAGGCTGGAGAAAAGCATTTCGCTGCTCTGATTGCACATCAAATAGTGGGATAAACTCTAAAAGTGCTGTCCTTTTTATTTGGTAAAACATGTATGTGTTGAAGGACCTAATAATAAAATGTGACATTCTTTAGTTTTGTCGCATATTCATCTTTTAATCATATTTGCAAATGTCCTGACTCCACAGCAATTTTGTCTTTACTGTTCCGATACTTGTGAAGGCCACTATGTTCTGCAGATGATTTATACATAATGTAATAATATTTGTATTTTCTTATGAGGTGGAATTTTTTTGTTTTTGGTTGTTGTACTACTGTCTGTTCAAAATAAAAGAAAAGAAAAGAGAAGTACGTACTGAACCCATATATATATATATATATATATATATATATATATATATATATATATATATATATATATATATAAATCCATTGAATCAATACAAAACTTATTTTTCATATTGAAACTACACAACATTGTAAGTTGATCCACATATGACAGCCTCTGAACTTGGTCAATACTAATCTTATATAGACCTACCGGCACTGAACTGAAAATACATTCATCAGTCATCGCTTCCAAAACTAATTCAACAGATCATCTTGTTAATGCTATAAATTAATTATAGTGATAAAAGAAAATGTCATAATGAACATGAACAGCATCACATCAGAACACAGACATTCCACAATGACATTTCCCTTACATTCAGTTTCCAAAAGTTACATTCATTTGGTTTACCCGTGTTATGTTCTGTATTAACAAAAACATAAATGGCATTAATAAAGACTCTAACACTGACAAGCTACGCAATATTGCGTTCATAATCAAATGTGATTCATATAATGAACGCAATATTACGTAGCTTGTCAGTGATCAGCTCTGTGTATTAAATGCATCTGAATAATTTCCATCTGAAAGCACGTGATGGAGATTTGTACTTGTATGGGTACTATCACTGAATCAACTTTATTGATACGATGCGCATGACAATCACATGTGATTTATCCTAGAGCCCTTGTTTGTTGATAAAATATGCAATTCATAAATTGCATAAACGATAATGACCAAAACACCATCATGTATGCATAGCATAGCTTACTACAAATGGCCAAAGCGTTGATCACATGATGGCATTTAAAAACATGAGAGACACAGTGGAAGGGTATAAAACCCCCACAAATTCACGAGATATGTTTTCTAAAAGTTTAACCTCTTTTAACTTAACATGGCTTTCTATTCATCTCTTGTGCGAGACGTGTATGCAACAGTCATAGTCGTGCATCTAAATAAAGCGCCGAATATATGATCTGTGTGAATGGCTTGGTTTCAGTAGTATCCTAACCAATATCTCCTCCGCATTAAGCTTCTTTATTTCTCTTAGATTTTGAAAGGAAAATGCAGCAGTCGATAAGGCTGATAAGGCTTCCAGATGCACACCTAAAATTCAAACATTTTTGCATTTGAATGCAAATTAAAATTTTAAAGTCGACTAATATTTATTTTTATTTTTATTTTTTTATCCACAATCTCCTCATTTCAGTGTGTTTGTGTTCTGTTGGCTGTGTACTTGTCACTCATAATACACACCTTTAAATGGGAAAAGAGTGTGAAACTATCATGGTATATATAAAACATTCTTTCTATCATTATTGATGATGGTGTACCGTCGATAATTATAGATATCACCCAGGCCCAGGTGAAGCAGCATGCACTTGACCTGAACTTACAACCTACATTGCAATTCAAGCTTAGAATTGTTATTTAATAACTTTGAAGGAGCTCTTTTTCTGCTCACCAAAGCTGCACTTATTTAATCAGAAATACAGTGAAAACAGCAATATTGTGAAATAATAAAATTTTAAATAACTTTTCTGTCGTAATATAATGTTAAGTATTAAGTAAGTAATTTATTTTCAGCATTATTCCTCCAGCCTTCAGTGTCACTTGATTCTTCAGAAATCATTCTAATATGATAGGAGCTCCAATTATAATTGATGATAATTGAGCTGGAATTATTAAAAATGGTTCTTATGAATGTTGAAAATACTTTTTGTAGGGCTGCATGATATTGGAGAAAACTCAGATTTGTTATATTTAGTTTTTCTGCAATCTGGACAAAAATAAATCACCAGATGACTTGAATGGCTCTTTAAAAAAATAAACACACTAACTGGGGTGATTTTGTAGCTAAATATATCAGCATAGAAAATAAACAAATGACAAGCTTAGATAAATATAATAGAAAAAAAAAGATACAAATAAACAGTGCTGTATATTTTTTAGGTAAGTCTAGCAGTGTCCAGGTACGGAAATTGAATAATCAAATGTAAAACAACACTGCATAGTCTTCACTGTACAAAATCAATCTAATAATCTGTGTTTAAAGCGATAAAAGTGACTTATCTCAGGGTTTTGTTTGATTAACATTCATGACACAGAAAGAAACAGGAACATTAAACTGCTGTGAACCAATGCCATGGTCACCTGGGGTCGTTCACAGGTCGGTCACATTCACAGTATGTTTATTGGGTGATGGGTCTGTGATTATTTGTTAATCTAATAAAATGCTTGTCATTACCTTTTTTCTCTATAACTGTGAACCAGTGTTAATTTCTATAAAATTTATGAATAAAAATTCACTGACAAAAAGACGACAACGAGCTAAAACTATTTATGAATGACAAAAACTATTACGTAAATGCAATTGACATTTTCGTCAACTACCGTAATAAAAACTAGACGGTTAGGCAGGGAAGATTTGGGAAGAGATTTATTCAGATCGAATCTGCTACGTGGTTCGGAGGTTAGATGCATACATATGAGAAGCGCATCTCTTCATGCACGTACTCTTACACGTCTCCTGAATGTAGAATTACACACAAAATGATGTTGAATTGTTCACGTAAACAATTCATCACATCTTAATTCAACATTAACAGTAGGGAGAATGTATTTCAGTACATTGCATCCATTAAAGCTGTGCATTCAGTTTTAAAGGGAGAGCACCTTAATTTAGTTGCTACTGTCCGAGTCATTGATGTTAATCAAGCAACAAAAGACATAAAATCACTCAATGTTCTTGACTGAAAAAAATAAATAAAATTTTTACTACTCCTAAAGATTAATCTACATTTATTTAAAGAAAAAATGTTGAAAATGCTTGAAAGAATGAAGAACATGGTAAACTAGTGGTTATAAATAATGCAGAGTTAATTTATATAACATGGGAATTTCAGTTGTGGTTTTATTTAATTTTAACAAAGGCATGTTTTGTGTCACCCCAGTTAAACCAGTGTCTATCATGATAAAACCTTAATATCAAACTTCTATAATGAGTTTGGACATTCTAGAGAATTGCTTAATAAATGCAGAGAAATTAAAGCCATTAGATCTTAGCAGGCTAAATTTATTTAGATTTAGTTGACTAAAATCTTATGATATTTTGTAGACCAAAACTAAAGACAATTCAGATGACTAAACAATGACTAAAACTAAATCCGATTTTAGTCAAAAGACTTACTAAAATGAAATCTCTATGCTCTGCACTAAGACAAACGTCTGCAAAAGCTGTCTAAAAACAGAACCCAGGCCAGCTTTCACAGTGAATCAAGTTCTGAGTCTAATACTACTGCTATTCACTCCAGTCTGATTCTCACTTCTTTTTACCTTTTTTACAGGCTAGTTGTGGATTTTCTCAACATTGAGGGACACATTTTCTCCACCATTGATGAGGACAATTTCAGATCAACAGACAATGAAGACTAATTACCTTTATTCATCAGATTGCATTTATAAGCCCATTTCTTATCTACATAGTATATGTGTGTGTGTGTGTGTGTGTGTGTGTGTACATGAATGCATCATTTTAGTTTGTTTTAGTCATTTTAATAGAAGCATACTCATTTTAACTTATTTTCTGTCTTTAGAGGTCAGCATGTCATAAAAAGCAATAAAAATGGCATTTTATAATTTACAATAAATGGTATATGTGTTAAACCTTGCATTGTCTTTGAGTATTTAGACACAATGAAATATTTCAGATTAGCATTAGCTATGGGTGCACCGGAGACTCCATATTAGCTGGTTCTTTGATTTCTTGGGTTTCTTTGGCACGTCTGCTATGCAGACACAGCTGAATACAAAGTGTCCTTTAACTAATGAAGTTTTCAAATGATTCTTGGATAGACTCATAATCGTGGTCAGAGTCAGAGAGTTTCTGTGCTGTTTTTTTTTTTTTTTTTTTTTTTGGAGGAAGAAAAGGAAAGAATAGATTAGTGTACATAATATTTTAGCTCCTTGATGTGCTTTTCCAAGTATCATCAAATAAAGGTTAAACCTCATTAGAGCAACACATGTCTTCAAATGCAAAGAGAAACCAACCTGATGTGTGTGCTGCTTTGGGGCTTCTGACATACATGTTGTGCGGAGTGGCGCTCTCTGCTATTGATGAGCCTTTCTTAGGCAACTGTGGAGAGGGATGGTTTGAAGTCTAGCGGAGTTGAACAAGAAAAAATAAATTACATTTATAAGCTGCTGAGCCAGCTAAGCAAATTAGAAAAGAGGAACATGTGACGATATGGGGATTTCTGTTCAGTAATACACACATACATGCAGTTATCATCCCACATGGTGTTTTCAGCAGACCAAAAATGAAAATTCAATCATTACCTCACCCATGGGTTGTTCTAAACATATATTTTGTTCCACCGAACAAAGAAAAAATGCTATTTAATAAAGACATGTTCTTGTTCATATATTGAAAATTAAGGAAAAAGACATGCTTCATTCATATAAGTGGTCCATACAACTTAAGCAATGCTGTCCGAAGCCCAACGTTTACTTTGCATTAATATTCACATTGAAAAATAGTCAGCTTTAAAACTGACCGCACTGCTGTAGATCTGATTAGTAATAATTTAAATAAATTCCAGTGAAATGTAATAATGATAAGAACTTGGGATACTCCAAGCTACACTCCCAAGTATCACTCCTCCTCAATGCATCTACATTTTGAACGAAATGGTTGAGCGAATGATTAAATGACTTAAATTCAGTCCTATTTTATTGCTGAATTAATCTATCCTCATTTTCCATTTTATAATTCTGTATTCAAATTTTTATTTTAATACAATCACATAAAATTACTTAAGCAACTGTAATTGCTGTGTAAATGCCTGCTGAGCTGTAATAAACAAACTTGCATTAAACGTCAGATTTTCAACATGGATTTTGTTGATATACTGATTTGATTTAACTGGTAATAGTCCTAAAGTGTCTTATTCTAAATTAAAATGTAAGAAATTGTATTGAATTTGACTTTAATGGTGCTTTGTCATTACTGGATGTTGACAGTGTCCATCCCCAGTCACTTTCATTGTATAGCAAAGAGCAGCTTGGTTAAACTTTACCATGTAAATATGTGAGCAATTGATTTTTCCGTCACCACAGAGGGGAATTTGGAAAAAGCAGTAATAGATAATCCTGTATTAGATAAGCTAAGAATGACTCATTATGAAACCTAGATATTGTTGGTGAATTCTACATTTCAGTTGAAGTGGGTGAATAAAGGTTTGTGCTTACCTCCTCATGTGGAGGTGGAGCAGGAGCCCGTCTACCCTTTATATGACCCAGCGACAGGTTGTCGAGTTGTTTGGTCACAGCACTCCTTAAGTTTGGTGATTTTGACTCGGACTTGGGAGGCTTTTTAGGGACTTCTGAACTGGATGGCTTCCTTTTTGGTGGACGAGGAGGTGGTTCCTCAATTTTGCTTGTGAGTTTATGATATTCATAGTAGAATTTCTCTGTAACCTCAGTAACTGTCTCTATGTGAAGTTCTGGGGTCTCATTACTAGACCATGGCAGAGGATCAGAGGTGAAACAGAGAGACATTTGTAACCAATGTACTGGCAACTCAAAGCACCAGTGTGGTTTATTTGGTAGGCTTGACAACACCGTAGTCTCTGTGAAAGTCTCCTCAAGCTGAAGTGCTGGTAACCCCATCAGGGGGTCTTTTTCTAGCTCTTTATCCCGAGTCACCACTTTAACATCTACAGGCAAAGAGCTACTCACTAAATCTGCTAATTTATACTTTTTGTTGTCTGAAAGCTTTTCCACAAAGTGACCTGCCATAAACAGTGGCAGAGAGATTTCCTTACTATCTTCTTCATCTTCCTCATCCTCGTCGTCCACCTCCACTGTCTTTTTGCAAAGTAGACTTTCTATTTTCTGAGCAGCTCCTGATGAATCCTTGAGTCCATCCATCAGTGCTTTTCCCAAAACCTCCAGCTGTTCTCCGACACTGAGCGCAGGCATTCCCTCTTCCTCCACCGCCTCGCAGTGACGAGTCACGCTAACTTTCAATCCTGGAGTCTGAGTGGATGCCAAGTATATCTCGTACACGGATTCAAATTCCCGGGCCCTTCTTCTCATTCTTCCACCATAGTTCTCGGAGATGATGAAGTACTGTTTTCCCTTCCTCCCCTTTGGAGTTGAGGCTAACATCATTGTTGTTGTTCTACAACTATGTAACACAAGGTGCCGGCTTCTTTGCATACCTTGAAACCAGTTGCAATTAAAAAACTGATTGGCTTCTGGGCCATCAATGATCTCTGCCATAGTCGGGAAGGACTCCGCTGGCTTAATCGCAACTTCAGTCATTGATAGCGGTGTTATAAAAACAAAATCCTGGAACTGTTCTGTCACGTCCTGGACATCCACTTCCAGACTCGATGGGAACTTGACTATGTTCTTCCTCACTATATGTAAATATAAAAATGAAATCATGAACAAATATTTATTCCAAGACCATTTCCATGCATCACCTGCACCTCTATGATAAGGGTGTCCAATCCTGCACCTGGAGAGCCAGTGTCCTGCCGAGGTTAGCTCCTACCTGATCCAACACATTTATATTAATTCTGAAAACCTTGATTAGCTGGTTCAGATGTGTTTAATTAGCATTGGAGCTAACCTTTGCAGGATAAAGACCCCGGTTTCTGCTTCAAGCAAAAATCAAAGAATGAACTGATATGACGTAATTTCTAGCAAAATCAGGCCAAAATTAGGTTGGTTTTTGTGTTGTAAGGCAGTTAGAAACATCTCACCAAATCAAACATTCTGGGGGAGTTCACTTTAGCTCCTAAACACCTTTGAGTTTCAACTGATCCGTGGCGGTTACGCAATCGGTGGTTGTGTTCTAAAACTCCACCTTCTTTGACGCGCAATTTGTTTTCTTGGTTCGTTCCTGAGCTGCACAAATATATCCGCACCTGTACGATTGCTCGTGGAAAGAAAGTAATTTATTCTTAGAAAGAAATTGCAACGAAGCTTGGTCTCGACGACCTGGAGTTATGCAAAAAGCAACGCAGAGAAACATCCAAGACAAGTTTTCCAAAAAGTAAAGGTATAACGTAGCAAGTACCAAATACATGCATTTCAAAAATTTTTTACACCATACTGCTGCTGCAACTGTCCTTTCAATAAGCAAATTTAAAGAGTATAAAGTAAAAGAAATGCCAAAACAAATATTCAATAAAAAACATTTTGTTTCTTAATCAAAAGTAAATCGCCACACATAAAATATTAAAAGGTTTAACAATTTGTCCAGTTTATTAAAATAAATGAACACTAATAAAATAAAGTAACAAACTGACCAATATTGTTTATCACCTTAGCAGTGCAGGAGTGTTGGAAAGTTTGTTAACAGTATACCGTTGCTCAGCCCTTTTGAACTTCTTTTTGCCCCGAAACGAAGAACGAAAACGAACTTTGTTTGAAGTATATCGGACCCTTAATGGTCCTCAAAAAGCATGACTGGACACCCCTAAGAATCTATTCTGCCCCGACCCAGATTCCACTCCACAATATGTTGGATCATGTTCAATTCCCAAAATGGCTTAATTATTACAGAGAAGAAGAAAGTCAACAGTTATGTTATATGTTGAACCCAAGGTACTACATGCACTTTGTCACTGTTATGCTCATCATTTTTTCTTACATTGGCAAGCCGCCCACCAAGGGATTTCCATAAAAAGCAAGTAAAAAGGTAAGAGAAGCAGTTTCTTTCATCTATGTTATTTTTGTCAGGGAACCCCCTCGTTTAAATAATCTAGAAAAGAAAATTAAAGACAGAAGATAATTTGCTTTAGTCAGTATTAGCAGGAGTTCTTAAGCCTATTCTGTACAAATTCTGCCTAAAAGGAGAGGGAAAAGTTGCTAATGCACTTCAAGCTAATTTTTATTTATTTATTATTATTTTAAAAGATTCAAAGAAATTTGAAAGATGCTAAATTCTCAAGTCTGTGGCTATGACATTTCATTGACAAATTGTGTTTAGGATATTTCAGGTTCATTCCAACTCAATTGAACCCAAGGCATTTTATCACTTCTATGCTGCAATAAACATCTTCATCAAGATCTTCAACGTCCCCGTCACTTTTTCTTACTCCTTCTCTGACATGTACTTAGTCTCACTCATGGAGGACTCCAACTCTGCATCAACACCCCAAGCGTGTAGTTTTCAGGTAAACCCAAAGTATGTTAGATCAGAGTTAGAGCTATACTTTAAAGGATAGTGGCCCTCCCGGAGCAGGACTGGACACCCCTGCACAGGTGTACTCAATCCCACTCGTGGAGGACTCCAACTCTGCTCCAACCCCATGGCCTGTAGTTTTCAACCCAAAGACCTTGATTAGTAAAATTCATACCAACTTATTTCCAGTTCAAGACTGCGTTATTGATTTTATTTAAATTAACTTTCAAGGAAGCCCTAGAGTGCTTGTTATAATGCAAATCTATGTGGTTTGTGTAATATATTTGCTTTGCATAATTCTTCCTAGATTGCTTTTTTAAAAACATTTTTTATTCTGCAACGTTTTGAAAACAGTGGTTAGTCACAAGTGGCTCAAAGGGACTACAGAGGTTGGACACAGATTGTTTTCAGAAATAATCCAAAAGCCATATTTATCAATACATCATCACTGCAGCACTATGAATCTGGCTTTGGCACCAGCAAAGTGTCATGGGGAAATGATTTGGCAAATATTTTCCAAGTTACACTGTTATACTTACTTTGCATAATGGCACTAATTTCATACACTGGGCTGAAAACCAACAAGCTCCCACTGTTCTCATCTGTATTGCGGAAGCGACGGCAACTCAGTCTGGATGATGACATGATTTCCTGTAGAGAGAAACCGCGGTCACCTTGCCGCTCATAAAACTCTCCTCTGAGCGACAGAGGAAGGAGTATCTCTGCAGAGGCCATGTTCTGCTCCACCACTTGGCACCGTGCCAGTCTTTCTCCATTTTTGGCAACCTCCACCGACAGCAAGGCCAACTGTTTTCCTGCAGGTAGTGTGAAGTTGTCTAGAGTCAACTCGTTTTGGCTTATGAAGGTGAAGGAGCCACAGGAGTCCGCTCCAACAGGACACAAACTCACAATTTCCTCTAGTGAATTGTATGGTAGGTCCTCAGAGACGAGTCTGAAGTGACCTAGAGAGATGCACAGTGTGAAAAATCGATAATTTGTTTTAATAAATTAATTTCCTTGAACAACAGCCACCTTGAAAGATCTTAACTGGCACCATGTCTTTTTCATGGATAGGCAACTGCTTTGGATAAACATGCTGTGTTTATACTTGAATATTTTTTTGTAATTGTTTTTAATAATTTATTTCTCATATCCCTACAATTTGGTTTTAAATCTATGATCATAACTTAAAGCATTGCTTAGTTTGAACATCCTGCCTCAATATAATGAATCATGGATAACTGTTTGTGCAGTGGCAGGGAAACCTGTTTGAAAACAATCTTTATTTTTTGGAATTCCATTTGGTGACGTTATTACTAGAAATAACACCCTTTAACAGTATATTATTTTCACCAATGCTTTAAATAGATAAAATAGATAAAAAAACAGCCATATCTATGTGAATGCTGTCCCAGTTTACTTTAGTCATCTGAGCAGTTATTTACTCAGTAATTTAAACATATGCTGAATAACACAAAATGCTAAATTCTAGTTTATAACAATTTACTTGTAAACATCTTGCCGTTGTTTAGCGGCTCACCTGGATATCCAGCAGGCAATTCAAATGAAGCTCCAGTGTCAATCTCCTCACAAGATACAGACAGGAGCTGTAAACCAATGACCTTCACCAAATCTCCAGTAGATAAGCACACTTCACTCCCTGAAAGCTCATAAATGGACCCTGAAGTAAAAATAAAACATCATCATGCCCTATTTGCATAACTGTAGGGGTTCATTTTAATACTAGTTGATTCCTATAAAATGTTAGGATGGACTTTGATTGCACAGTCCAACATGCCACAGTGAGTCAGACCTTTCTATATCTCTGCATTTCATAGAACTGTGAGAGTATGGATTAAATAGATATTCCTTTGTGACGATGCATTGTACTGATTCTAGAGGTCTTTGTTTTATTTGACTTCAGTACTGTACTTCAAATTTAAAACATCCTCTTTATTTAAAGCAGTGGTTCTCAACTTGGGTTGGGCTGCAAGTGTTCAGCATGGGGAAATTGTACAGATAAACAAACAGTAAAAACACATTCCTTATATAGTAGTATTGTGGTGCAAATACTTATCCTCATAACCTTTTAATTTTTATTTATTTATTTTTTTTTGTTAAATATGAATAATTTGAATACATTTTTGTTATTTTATGTATTACAAACAACTTTGAGACTGTGCTGGGGTCCTGACAACCACTGATTTAAAGTACACAGTCATGACTTTTACAGTTTTATGCATGTAAAAGCACATTCAACAGATAAATAAGCCTATAATTTTGCATAAGAAGCTGTTGCATATATGAATCAAAATGATGATCACATTTGTATCCTGATGTATAAATAGCAGTGAACTACTTATGTTTACATTTGATTTGAGATCACCCTTTATAAGAAAAACAAAAACTGCAGATGAGACTAAACTCAACTGCTCATCCGGTCACACATCTGCTTGTACTGAGGATGCACAGCATAAACCACAAAGACAATGAGAAAAAAAAAAGGATCTTAAACCTCATGTCCTGTTTGGGGTCGGAGAGACCCCACAACCATTTCAATTACAATAAAAACAGTTTATGGTGCAGTATGACATTTTAACTTGCTTAGCAGATGTTACTTTACTTTGGTTTGGAGTTTCACAAATCCCATCCATAAAGCATGACAGGTTTCATACGCACATTGTCCCTTTGTATTTTTCACTATGTATTTTCAATTGTAAAAATAGGTCAAATTTACCCTAAACTGAAACAACATCATACAAGTCACATTTCTAAATAAATAAAAGCATAAATACAGGGGGTTGCAGTTATATTTGACAAATTGTTATTAAAAGAACTAATACGTTTCATTTCAAAGCCATCATTATTTTGTACATCATCAAGGTCTCTGGCACCAAAGTCAATCTCAACCCAGCATAGCATTTGGAGAACATTGTTGTTCCTTATTTTACAAAATGATGATGGCTAAAAGAATCATAAAACTGGAAAAAAAAAAATATTAACAATCTAAATGCAAAATAAATGTTTTTTTAAATAATTTAAATTTTTTTTTTTTTTTTTTTTTGCAGAGAGAAAAGAAGAGAGAAGAGAGAAAAATGCAGAGAGAAAGAAGAACCTACCCTGGAAATAAACCCCAGAGCAGATCTGCAGGACGCGGGGTAGAGACTGCTGATCCAGACAGTTGATGAAGACTCGCAGAGACTGGAGGTCGCCCATCTCTCTCAGCTGAGCTGATATTCAGTCTGCACACACTTAACTAGAGTTCAGAGAGGAAGTCTCAGAGGGACTCACCCTGAACCACAGGCACTAACACATAGAGTGAGAGACCTGCACACAAGCCTTTCATTTCCCTTGATTGAAATAGATACATTTTAATTAAATGTAAATTTATATTCATGTACTTTTAGTTTCAACATACAATAAATGCGTTAATAATTAATGTTAATGCTGTTTAAATTCATTCTGCCTATAAAACCGTCTCCCGGAAGGAGACTTAGGTCTCTGCAGAGCGAAAGTGGGCGTTTATGACCTTGTGGGTGTTTTCAAACTGCTGGGTGTTTCTAAATCATGCAATCAAAATGATCCCCCTTGCCCAACCCCAGAACCACCCCTAAACCTGCCATCACTATGAATTTAGCCAATCAGGTATCATGGTCTAAAAACACCCTGATCTGGTAACTCCCATTACTTCCCCGGAAGGCGAGGATCCAAAAATCATTTTATGGCGAACGCTTAGCTCATTAATATTAATTACGCAATACTGCTATTGGTCAATGTTCATAAAGGGGGCGGTCTCTCGCGTCTGTCATTCACCACCGAGAGATTCGCTTATTCGCCGGTTGAGTGACGCCCACTTACTCACGTCTGCTTTTAAGCCAATCAATTACGAGTTCTGAAAGAGCATCTTTATTATTCATGAGCCGGAAAACGTCGTTCAATTTTGAGTAGATTACCCAAGATGCTTGGCGTGTATGTAGCAGGCTAGAATGTGTGACAATGGAAACAAATACTACAGCAACGAACCCATCTTTCGACTGTCCATCATGGTAAAACACACACCAGTAATTGCTGTATTTAATGCATGAATCTTTATCGTATCCAGCATTCAAAAAAACCCGCAATCTTGCAGCGAACGGTTAGCTCTCGTGCTCTTTTAGCGGATCTTCCGTCGCACTGTGGAGCTCAAACCTGTTTTACAAACTGCCCTCGTTGTGTAGAACTGTGTACTACGTTTAATTAATCGAAGTAATTTGGTAATTGGAAGTGAATCTTGTACCCGAGGACACCTCAGTTGCTGTGTGTGTTGTAGTAGCTGGTTTGAGCTCGTGTGTTGGTCTGGTTTCAGGGCAGGGAAGCCTCCAGCAGGACTGCATCTGGACGTGCTGAAAGGAGACAAACTCGTCGAGGTATTTCACTCAGTCTTACGAATTCTAGTTGATAATACTGTTAGTAAAAAACTAGCCATCGCAGGTTTTTATTATTTTAACTAATGCATGTAACGTACTCCGACCTCGTGTTGTTCCAAACCTGTATGTTGTTATTGTTTTCCATAGACTTTTTAAGGAATCTTAAAGCAACTCTTTTTACTAATGACCACAACTCTAGGATAAACATGCACATAAAAATACAAAGACGGTCAAAAGTTTGGGAACCGTAAGAATTTCCATTTTTAAGTCTCTTCTGATCCCTATGGCTGCACTGCATTTAATTGATCAAAAATACTTTAAAATGTAATTTATTTCTGTGATTTGCAGCTGTATTTTCAGCATCATTACTCCAGTCTTCAGTGTCACACGATCCTTTAGAAATCATTATTATAATGTGCTTTTTTATTCTCAATCTTAGAAACAGTTTTTGCTGATATATATATATATATATATATATATATATATATATATATATATATATATATATATATATATATATGTATATGTATGTGTGTGTGTATATATGTTTGTATGTGTATATATATATGTGTGTGTGTGTGCATGTGTATATACTGGAACCTGTGATATCTTTTTTTTGGGATTCTTTGAAGAATAAAACGTCAAAAAGAGCAGCATTTATTCAAAATAGAATTTTTTTTGTAATCGTATACTCTACTCATTTTTATTTTCTTACTATTTTTGAAAGAAATTAATACTTCTATTCAGCAAAATTCAATTCATCACTGGTTCCAAAAAAATATTAAGCAGCAAAAACGGTTTCCAACTTTGATAAATAATCATCATATTATTCTGATTTCTGAAGATCATGTGACACTGAAGACTGGAGGAATGATGCTGAAAATACAGCTGCACCTCACAGAAATAAATTACACTTTAAAGTATATTAAAATAGAATACTGTTATTTTAAATTGTAACTTTTTTTTTTTTTTTTTTTAACTGATCCCAAACTTTTGAACAGCTGTGTGTGTGTTTTAATTATGTGGGTAATGTTTTAAAGTGATTGACAGCTTGTCCATCATGTGACCGATGCACCAGATACTGACCTGTCCGCCTGCAGCTCAGTTGTGTTTTCTCACACTGATGCATGCGTGATGGTGGCTGTCAGGTCCAGATGGTGCTACAGAAACACAAGACCCTGAGATTTAAGCTCTGAGAGGCGAGGCGCTCCCTCAGGTGTTATAACTCTAGGGCACACTATCACACATTGAGTAAATGCTTGTGAGAGCACAGAAACACTGCTGTCATGCTATGAGTCGATTTATATCATGGGCCTGAAGTTTATTTCGAGTGCCTTGCAAAGTGGCACCTGACAACATTTAATACAGGACTTCAGGTGAATAAGTTAACATGTTTAACTTATGAATATCACCATATTTTCCAGTGTATACACTCATTTGCATACATTTCCTGCACAGAAATCTGAGCAGTGGATATAAAATTAGTTTCAAAATCCGTTCATTTTGTTTCATGTTGTTGACATATTATTAAAGACTTTCACCGAGGGAGTTTCAGGGTTTTGACGTAAACCAGAAAATACTGCTTTGTTTTTCAACAGCAGGAAAGCTTTTAGGAATGAAATGTTATATAATTTAGCTGATTTATTTATGAAGGAATCCCTCTGTAAATACCTCCAAAATATAGATAGGATTCAAACTGCAATGTTTGGTCTATGCAAGTTTTACTGAAGTGGAGCTAAAAAAAAAAAAAAGCACAACTTTTAAAGGTATGTATTGTATTGATTTATGTATATACAGACACGCATAGCATAATAAAACACACATAGATGAAGTCTGCAAAAAGGCACGTTATAAATGTAGTGAAAATAGAAGCGTTTTTATTAGTGAGCTCAGGCTTGTAAGCCCGAACAGACATGGATGGTTATCTTTCCTTCTGATTATGTGTGTTGTTTGAATGCACACAGTCTACTGAAGTGCTCTCTCTGCAGAAACTGATCATTGATGAAAAGAAGTATTATCTGTTCGGGAGGAACCCGGACATCTGTGACTTCACCATCGACCATCAGTCGTGTTCTCGCGTGCATGCGGCGCTCGTCTACCACAGGCATCTGAAAAGAGTGTTTCTCATCGACCTCAACAGCAGTAAGTGCATCAGACCAATGACAAATGTGCCACATCATACAGATGACAGACAAGTAAACCAGCGTGTGTGTTGACTTCCTGTAGCACATGGTACATTCCTGGGACACATTCGCCTGGAGCCCCACAAGCCCCAGCAGGTTCCCATCGACTCCACCATGTCGTTTGGTGCATCCACTCGTGTTTACACCATCCGGGAGAAACCTCAGGGGCAGTCGGGCTCCGGCGTCGGGGACAGCAAAACCGGGGACGACGAGGAGCTGAAGGGTCTTCTGGGACTCCCACAGGAAGAGACTGAACTGGAGGTACATGTGTGCTCTACTAGTTATTCTGGAGTGACAGTCATCAAAACTGAAATAACACAAGTATTGGAATTCTGTGGTGAAAGAGCAAATAGAAACTCTAAGCAAGTGTTGGCAATATATTGGCACCAATACAAGTCAAACTTCAGTAATCAGTTTGGGTAACAGCAAAAACTGTTGAAACTTGTTAATCAACTATTTGAAAGAATAAAAAAGTAGTGTGAAATTAAATTAGTTTTGTTAATGCTAAAGTAAAATTGCATGTAGCATTCAAATAATTCAAAGTTTTTTTTTTTTTTTTTTTGTATGTTTTTTTTTTCATAAATATGGCTTTAAATTAGAAAAAGACATGCCTTTCAGTTTGCATTTACACTCCGAAACCTGACCTGTTTTTGAGATATTTTTTGTCCTGTTCATTGCTCTGGTCAAGAAATAGCTGATGTCCCGGATATATGGTTGCTGTAATATCAAGATTTAATATACTAGCGACATTTCACTGCTCTATAACAATTTTGATATCACCGCAAAAACAAATACTACGCTAACTAATGTACATAAAAAGTAATGAAAACATTATTTAAACTTCATGCTCCGCAAGGGAAGGAGAAAATGAAGAAATGAGCAAGGGAAGGAGAAAGTTAACTCCCCAGACAGACAGACAGATGGAAATCCGTTATCTTCATTAAGATACATTCATGTGTGATATGATCTGAGAGTAGCCTATAATTTTAACATCAGTCAATCAACCATTTTTATGATAGAATGTAAGTAATTAGTAATAAGCATGTATGAATGCATGTGTCACTCCAACAGATTTTAGGACTGGTGGTGGTGCTCGAGACATTGTTGGTCTTTCAGTCCAGTGTTTTCAGACTTGAACATAATTTGCAATGAATGATTGAACGGCTCTCAATAGTGTGTTTGGCTTATTTGGCAGAACCTGACCGAGTTCAACACGGCTCATAACAAGCGCATCTCCACCCTCACCATCGAGGAGGGCAACCTGGATATTCAGAGACCCAAGAGGAAAAGGAAGAACTCCAGAGTGAGCTTCGGTGAAGAGGACGAGATCATTAACCCAGGTTAAAAAGCTTTTCATCCGGGCCTGCATGTCATCGAACCAAACCACTAGAAAAACAGTTTACCCTCTAAATATTGCGAATTTGTGATGAATGATGGGTACATTAGCCCATTAATTAATATCTGGGGAAAATGTGTAATGCTGGGCTCTTAATTATAAAAATCCCAAAATACACTACAACTCTTATGTTAAAATATATCTTGCTTAACTAGATCCTGGTCCTCATTTAAAAGGATGAGAGAAAATATGCAATATTACATCAGTTTACAACATAATACAAAATAAATCCATAAAGTAAACGGTGACATAATTGATCCACAACTGATTTTAAGCAGTCGCTTGGCATAAATGTGTTCTTCATTGATCGTGAACTGCTCTGAAACCACAAGTCTGTAGAAGATGCAACAGCTCCGTGCTTTGACTTTGGACGTGAACACATTTAATTCAATCACTTTTCATTCCCAAATCAAAGACCTCTTAAAATGGATAATTAAGGTTTTTCTTAATACCATTTTAAGCACCCACGGGAACCCTTCGATTGAGAAAACCTATGGTGTTAGGCATTATTCTAATATTATTTATATACTAGTATAGTTTTATTAATAACTTAAGTTTTTTTTTTTTATAAAAATTTCTGTCACTTTGTTGTTAACTCTTTTAGAGGACATCGACCCCTCTGTGGGACGTTTCAGAAACATGGTCTCAACAGCTGTGGTTCCTATTAAGGTAACTTCTCAAATATCAAGTCTTTCTGCCTTATGCAAAAAAAGAGCGAGTGATTTACATGGCTATGTTTACCCAACAGAAGAAGAAACTGGGCGGAGGCAATGCGCTGGGAATCGAGGAAATAGTGACGCGACACATGCACACGTTCCCTATGCAGGGAGGACTCTACAGAGACCTTCCCCCGGCCAGTCATGAAGCTCCCAGTGGAGCCACAATAATGGGAGGGCTGCCGTTACCCCTGCCCAACCCGGCTCCGGACGTAGACCTGGTCCACGAGGTCCCGCCGCCTCCGCTCGTGCTCAACCCCACGCCGTTACCCGGCCCGTACGCCTCCGACCCGCTCAGCGAACCCCGCAAGAAGAAGTACGCTAAAGAGGCCTGGCCTGGCAAGAAGCCCATGCCTTCTCTGCTCATTTAGCTGCTTCTTAATAACACCGGCTGTGTCTGACTCGTCTATACTCCTCAATTAGGTTTTGACTGTACTACAAGAATCTGAGTAAACTGTAAGTTTTAAAAGAATTATTTTGTAAGTTTTTCCTCCTAAAATGAACAGGGATTCACACTCATGTCTCTGAATTACTTTCTAAATCCAGTGAAATACAACGTTTAGTTTGAGACTTTTGATTTCTTTCGCTCTGTTCCTCACACACAATGATCTGGTCATGGCTTTGTAAATCATCTGTATTTGTTTTGTTAAAAAAGCCGCTTGGACATTGTGCATCAGGTCTTTTGTGTTTCATAGGAAGTTTGCCATGACACGAGGGCGAGAAAATGCCATTTCAGTGCATTTTGATTGAGCTATTTCTTTAAAATGCCAGCTTGAAAGTGTGGGAACCTAAAGAAATGCAAACAAAAGCACATTACCTGGTCCAAACAGCAAAATGTGTCATGTTTAGCCTAAGACGGCAGACATGGGGTTTAACTTTTATAATGTACTCATTTTTTTATTATTTTTTTTAATGACTATTAATGTCAAATGTTCAGAAGTTTTACACGGATGGGCTATTTATGTACACGATATAGCTCTAGAGAGCAATACGTTCTTTCAAACTCAATCAGACGTGCATGAGCATCAGTAATGCAGAGGATAGATCCAGTAGATGTTAGAGGTTTCAAAACTGATGAAATTCTGCAATATTGTAACATTTTGACCTTTGTGAAGATCTTTTTTTCCTCTGCTGCTCCACTTTAATATACGAACCGACTTCAGTGGCGTTTCAAATGAACTGTACTTGATCGTGACATGCTTCATCAGGGCTCTGTGCAGATGGCCTTCAATGTTAAAGAAAAAAGTTTTCTACTCCTGTTCTGTTTGGTACATTTGCTGTTTGTACATATCACAATAAAATCCAGTGTATTTTTATATATTTAAACTGATGCCAGAAGTCTTTACCTCTGAGTCCTAATTTATATTTACCAGTTTATCCACAATTATGGATTGAGGCCATAATGTCAACACAAGTTGTCCATTCCTGGCCTCGCAGTGTTACAGCATGCCTTTACATTACACAAGCACCTAACTGACACTGTTATTTTCACATATACAGCTGAAAGAAGCAATTTTGTGCCTAGTACAATACACATGCACCACAAAGAGTAGATCTGCAGTGCCAGTGGTGATATTTGAATGTTCAGTGTGAATATACAATACTTTTGCCACCTCACTTCCTGTTCTTCACCAGCATACTTTTATGCTATTTCTGGAAACTGGTGTCAAACCACAAAAAATAACTTTGTAAAAGACTTATGAGGCTTTTGTTTGTCTATGAAATGAGACCCTTTTTATTAGAAATGGTTTGCCAAATAAAATAGAATATATATACAGTTGCAATCAAAATTATTCAACCCCCTTAACCTGCAAGACATTTTGCTGCGCTGAACAACATTTTATGAAATCAATTCAACAAATGCATCAGTAAAGAATTAGAGAAAGTTTGTTAATACACTTTAGAGTGATTCTGAGAACGGAACATTGATGAATCATGATAAAATTCAAACTGGCTCTAAAATTTCATGTTCAAGATTATTCAACCCCCTTTGTGCAGAAACTTTTATTCTTTAAAATCACCAATAAATGCTGTCTGTAAGTGTTTAGAAGCTTCTGTCACCTCTCTACTACAGTCTTGAGCCATTCCTTGCATGAAAAAGCTTTCAGATCACTGATAATCTTTGGTTTTCACATTGCCACTGATTTCTTCAAATTCAACCAGATATTTGAAATGAGAATTAAGCCTGGAGACTGAACAGGTCATTCAAGTACATTCTCTGACTGATCCCTGAACCAAGCAGTAGTAGATTTGGATGTGTACTTTGGGATGACTGTCCTGCTGGAAAGTCCATTGATCATCAGCTTCAGTTCTTTGCACCAAAGGCATCACAATTCTTGTCAAAATGGCCTGATACTTCAAAGAATCCATGATTTCCTTCATACAGTCATGATTTCCACTTCCTGCTACAGTAAAGAAACCCCATAACAGGACTGATTCACCTCCAAGTTTGAGGATGGAGATGGTGTTCTTCTGCTTATGAGCTTTGCCTGTTTTGCAGCAGACATACCGCTGATCCATGGGTCCAAAAAGTTGCAGTTTGGTCACATCACTCCATAAAACATTCCTCCAGAGCTTCACAGGTCCACACAAATGAATTTTATCAAGTTCAAGTCTGCCTTTTGTTCTTCTTGATCAAGAGTGGTATTCATCAAGATGTCTCAACATGAAGGCCATACTTGTCTAGTGTTCTTCTTACACTGCTTTGAAATGGTTTTCCTCCTTTCATCGGGTCATCTTGCAAGTCTTTGGCTGTACATTGCAGGTTTTTCTCAGTTGCTCTGATTAAATGTTTTATGTTATTGTGCTTTTTCTTCAACACCCTCAAAGGTTTTCTGGTAAAACACACTTAGGGAATAAGGCTGAGAGCTGTGTCTCTAGGAACTTTCAATGTCTTGGAAATCTTCATATAGCCTTAGTCTTTCTAAAGTAATAGAATATTTATTCTCTTTAGCTTTTATGAGATCTTTGTTGATATTTTTGCTGCTCAACTTCAACACATGCTTGGGCTAACTGAATGCGTAACAGCTCAGGCTAATACTGTTTTTAATAGAGTTTCTAAAAGCTTAATTGTGTTTTGAGACTGTTTTATTCCCCACCATGCAGATAAGTGATTTAAAAACAGCAATGTTTAATAGGGGTTGAATAATTATGATATAGCAGTATTATAAAAAAATCTTATAACTCAAAAATATTACATTATATATTGACAATATCACTTTTAATATGCCAGTGAACTGTTATAGATGCAATTTTTATTTTATCCTGGATCTTCAGAAAGGCTTGTATTTGTAAACTGCAGTCTCTAGGGGGTTGAGTAATTTTGATTGCAACTGTATATATATATATATATATATAATAACATTTATTATTTAAAAGTGATTATTTCCTCCCACTTCTGGAAAGACTTTCCTTTTTTCACGGAAGGCAAACATAACAATTAAAGCTCTTATTTTATTGGTTACGATACAAACCAGTTAATGCAAAAGTTAAACAAAATCAGCTAGACTGCGAGTTCATAACTTAAACTCTAAACGGCAATATTGGAGAATCCCAACAGCATTCTGTCATCATCTTAATCATCAGTTCCTCCATGTCTTGTAAGATCCCATCTTTCTGTTGTAGGTGTATGAGTCTCTGTAGCTCAGACGGATGTCCTTCTTTTGTCGCTTATGCTGCTATCTGTATTTAGCGCTCTTCCTCTTCTTCATCCTAGTCTTCGTCTACTTCACCTTCTGCTTGATGTTGAAACATGTTCTCTTCTCTTAATTTAGAAGGAATACAAGATGAGGGTGAGATTAAAATACAACATACATACTGTCACGGGCTGAAGAATCACACGACAGGGTTTAGTGAAAGGTGAAGCCCCGGAGGGTGTATTTATTAAATGGTGCTCGGTGTAGTGCTGAATCCTGTAGTGCCTGGTGCTCGTCCTCGGTGCCACGTGATCCTGTTTGCCGGCCGGCTGAGTGCAAGGGAACTTGGTGTCCGGTGCTCGGGTGGCGGGCTGGTCGATCCGCAGCTGTCTAGAGGGACAAGAGACACAACGTTAGTTTCAGTCATCTGAAGATCCTCTCCCTTCTGTGTCACCCTCAGCCACAGCGTTTATAGTCCTCTCCTCATCCGCTTCAGCTGGGACCGATCAGCCCGCTGTGATTGCGTGCAGGTGAATCTCCCTCGTTGCCAGGGCGACGCTGATAGGTTCCCAGGACACGGCTCACACTCCCCCCCCCCAAGCGTCGCTCTGGTTCCTCGGGCGAGGGGGGAGGCAGGGGCTGGTGGAGGAAGAGTACCTGACAGACCTGCGAAAGCTGTCCACAGGCGGGAGAGTCCGTCCGCATTGGCGTTGGCGGTTCCAGCTCGATGTCGCACGTCAAAGTGGAAGTCCTGGAGCGCTAGGAACCACCGCGTTACCCGGGCATTGGTGTCCTTAGCCCGGGCCATCCACTGCAACGGGGCATGATCGGTGAAGAGGGTGAATTTCCGTCCCAGTAGGTAATATTTCAGCTCCAGGACTGCCCACTTGACGGCCAGCGCCTCCTTCTCCACTGCCGCGTATCGTTGCTCGGTGGTGGACAGCTTTCGGCTGATGTAGACCACCGGGTGCTCCTCACCGTCTTGCACCTGGGACAGGACGGCTCCGAACCCTGTGTCGGATGCGTCCGTCTGCAATAAGAAGGGACAGTTAAAGTCGGGAGCGCGCAACAGTGGCTCAGACGTGAGCGCCGCCTTTATCCTTCTGAATGCCTCCTCTTCCGGGGTTCCCCACTTTACCTTCTCCGGCTGTCCCTTCTTAGTGAGGTCTGTCAGGGCCGTCGCTAGGGAGGAGAAGTTGGGTATAAAACATCGATAATACCCCGCCAACCCCAAGAAGGCCCGTACCTGTTTCTTGGTGGAGGGCCTCGGGGCCGAGAGAATGGCTGTCACTTTTCCCTGTTGCGGACGGATTAGGCCCCGGCCCACCTGGAAACCGAGGTACTGTGCTTCAGGTAGGGCGAGGTGGCATTTCTTGGGGTTGGCGGTGAGCCCTGCCTGCCGTAGCTCAAGAAGCACCCTCCGGAGCCACTCCAGATGGTCCTCCCAGGTCTCCGAGTGGATGACCACATCGTCTATGTAGGCCGCGGCGTAGGCTTGATGGGGTCTCAGCACAATGTCCATCATCCTCTGGAAGGTAGCCGGAGCCCCGTGTAGCCCGAAGGGGAGAACCCGGTACTGCCAGTGGCCAGTAGGGGTGGAGAAGGCGGTCTTTGGTTTGGTGGTCTCTGTTAACGGTACCTGCCAATAGCCCTTGGTGAGATCGAGCGTGGATATGAACCGGGCTCTCCCCAGCCGCTCCAGCAACTTATCCACACGGGGCATCGGGTATCCGTCGAACTCGGAGACCTCGTTTAGGCGGCGGAAGTCGTTACAGAACCGGAGGGTGCCGTCCGGTTTTGGGACCATGACTATGGGACTGGACCAGGGACTGCGGGAGGGCTCGATGACCCCTACCTCAGGTCAGTATCTCCCGGGGTATGCCGACCCGGCTGCACAGCAGGAAGAGCTCCTGGGCGATGGCCTTGGACGTGGCTTTGCGCAGTGGAATGGCTTCGGGGTACCGGGTCGCATAATCCACGATGACGAGGATGTGTTCGTGTCCCCAGGCGGACTTCGGCAGCGGCCCTACGAGGTCCATTCCTATTCGCTCAAAGGGCACCTCAATGATGGGCAGCGGGATAAGCGGAGCTGGGGGAGGAGCTTGGGGGGACGTCCGTTGACAGTCCGGACACGCCTGACAAAACCGCTTGATCTCCGCCTCCATGCCGGGCCAATGGAACCGGTCCCGGACCCGGTGAGTGGTGTTTTGCGCCCCCAGGTGGCCCGCCATAGGATGGGAATGGGCTAGCTCGATGATCGTCTGTGTCTTCGTGCGTGGGACCACCAATAGCTTGACCTCCTCCCCTCTCTGCTGTGCGACACAGTACAGCAGGCCGTTCTGAACCACGAAGTGTGGGGTTGGGTGTGGTGGTGGTTGGACCTCTTTTCCCTCAACCACTCTCACCTGCTTCCAGCAGTGCTTCAGCCGGTCGTCCCCGAGCTGCTCCTTCATAAAACTACCCCCACCCCGTACCTGCTGGAACACATCATAGAAAAGGTTAGCACTTTGGGGGGGGGACTCACCATCTCGGGCGCTGTCCGAAGCGAGGAGGACAGGGCGCTGTCGGGGACCCCGGCTGTGGTTCTTCCTCTTCTGGCGGTTCCCGGCAGGGCTGGCAGGCCGGGTGACTTGGGTGAGCAGTTGGTCGAAGCCTGGCCAGTCTCTCCCCAACAGCACGGGCAGGTCCCTGACTACGCCCACTTCTAATGGCCAGGTGCCAGCTCTCGTGGAGAGTGTGACTCGTCGGGTGGGCACGTTCTGGGTGTCCCCATGGACGCAGGTAATGGGGAGACGTGCTTTGGTTCCCGTCCATGGGGGAAACAGGGAGGACTGGACCAGGCTCACCGCACTTCCAGAGTCCAACAGCGCTGTATATGGTCGGCCGTTAATGGTAACCTCGGTCTGGGGTGCTCCTCGCAGCGGCTCCAGATGGACTGCACAGCCTGCCAGCCAGGCGCGGGTGGGAGAGGGTGGTGGCTCCGTGGGCATCGGCTCATCCTGCATGCCGGGAACCGCCGACCTGCTGACTGTGCGCTGGGTGCCCTCTGGCGTGCGTCGCTCCTGGTACACCCTCCGGGGAAATGGCGGTGCTCGCTCCCCAGCTTCTCGTCGCATCGTCATCTCCGCCAGCTCCACAACCTCGACGAGCTCTCCCACGGTGCGTGGATTCCTCATCCCGGCCGCCTGTCGAAGGGGCCGTGGCAGGGCGCACAAATACCGGTCCACGACGACACGTTCGGCCACTTGGGCGGCGCTGGGGCTCCCGACGAGCAACCAGTGATGGGCGAGGCAGTTGAGTTCGGCAGCTTGGGCGCGGGCTGGCAACCGACTATTATACTCCCAGGCTCGGAACAATTGGGCCGCGGCGATGGGGGACAAACCCACACGCGCCAGAATTTCCTTCCGTAGTTCATCATAGGATTCCTTTTGGTGGGCTGGCATAGAAAAGTAGGCCTGTTGGGGTTCCCCGGTCAGCAATGGTGCCAGTATCCGCGCCCATTCCTCACGGGGCCAGTCCTCTCGTGCGGCAATGGATTCGAACATGCCCAGGTAATGCTCTATGTCGTCGTGGACGGTCATCTTCGGCAGGAGCTGGGTGGCTTGAGTGCGCGGGTCCGGCAGCGGGGCCCGCTGAGCAGCCGTGAAGCGGAGAGCGGCGACTTTGCGCTCCGTTTCTCCTTGGCGAGCGGCCATGTGCTCGACGATCTGCTGCTGGCGAAGGCTTACTTCCGTCAGGTGCTTCAGAAGCTCTTCCATAGCTGGGGAGGGAGTCACCGCCTGACGAAGAAGCAGAGGGGGGAAAAAAAAACAACTTGGTGAGTCGGTGATTCTTCAGTAAGTCGCCCGCATTCTCCACCAGTGTCACGGGCTGAAGAATCACACGACAGGGTTTAGTGAAAGGTGAAGCCCCGGAGGGTGTATTTATTAAATGGTGCTCGGTGTAGTGCTGAATCCTGTAGTGCCTGGTGCTCGTCCTCGGTGCCACGTGATCCTGTTTGCCGGCCGGCTGAGTGCAAGGGAACTTGGTGTCCGGTGCTCGGGTGGCGGGCTGGTCGATCCGCAGCTGTCTAGAGGGACAAGAGACACAACGTTAGTTTCAGTCATCTGAAGATCCTCTCCCTTCTGTGTCACCCTCAGCCACAGCGTTTATAGTCCTCTCCTCATCCGCTTCAGCTGGGACCGATCAGCCCGCTGTGATTGCGTGCAGGTGAATCTCCCTCGTTGCCAGGGCGACGCTGATAGGTTCCCAGGACACGGCTCACAATACCCATGGATGAATCCGTCCCGGTCATAATTATCAGACCCAAAATAAAAAGAAATTTGTTTAAAGAGAAAGTGTTCAATGAGAGACAAAAAAATGAAATTAATTTTGTTTTAATGAAATGAAAAGCTAAAAAGCAGATGCCCATTGAACAGTTTCTGATGTGCATTTTGAACTAGGTCAATGACTATAAATGATGTTTCTGATTTTAATGTTTGCCAGATTGTTGACATACAGTACAGTATAGGCCATATATATACAGTATTGTTCAAAATAATAGCAGTACAATGTGACTAACCAGAATAATCAAGGTTTTTAGTATATTTTTTATTGCTACGTGGCAAACAAGTTACCAGTAGGTTCAGTAGATTGTCAGAAAACAAACAAGACCCAGCATTCATGATATGCACGCTCTTAAGGCTGTGCAATTGGGCAATTAGTTGAAAGGGGTGTGTTCAAAAAAATAGCAGTGTCTACCTTTGACTGTACAAACTCAAAACTATTTTGTACAAACATTTTTTTTTTCTGGGATTTAGCAATCCTGTGAATCACTAAACTAATATTTAGTTGTATGACCACAGTTTTTTAAAACTGCTTGACATCTGTGTGGCATGGAGTCAACCAACTTGTGGCACCTCTCAGCTGTTATTCCACTCCATGATTCTTTAACAACATTCCACAATTCATTCACATTTCTTGGTTTTGCTTCAGAAACAGCATTTTTGATATCACCCCACAAGTTCTCAATTGGATTAAGGTCTGGAGATTGGGCTGGCCACTCCATAACATTAATTTTGTTGGTTTGGAACCAAGACTTTGCCCGTTTACTAGTGTGTTTTGGGTCATTGTCTTGTTGAAACAACCATTTCAAGGGCATGTCCTCTTCAGCATAGGGCAACATGACCTCTTCAAGTATTTTAACATATGCAAACTGATCCATGATCCCTGGTATGCGATAAATAGGCCCAACACCATAGTAGGAGAAACATGCCCATATCATGATGCTTGCACCTCCATGCTTCACTGTCTTCACTGTGTACTGTGGCTTGAATTCAGAGTTTGGGGGTAGTCTCACAAACTGCCTGTGGCCCTTGGACCCAAAAAGAACAATTTTACTCTCATCAGTCCACAAAATGTTCCTCCATTTCTCTTTAGGCCAGTTGATGTGTTCTTTGGCAAATTGTAACCTCTTCTGCACATGCCTTTTTTTTAACAGAGGGACTTTGCGGGGGATTCTTGAAAATAGATTAGCTTCACACAGACGTCTTCTAACTGTCACAGTACTTACAGGTAACTCCAGACTGTCTTTGATCATCCTGGAGGTGATCATTGGCTGAGCCTTTGCCATTCTGGTTATTCTTCTATCCATTTTGATGGTTGTCTTCCGTTTTCTTCCACGTCTCTCTGGTTTTGCTCTCCATTTTAAGGCATTGGAGATCATTTTAGCTGAACAGCCTATCATTTTTTGCACCTCTTTATAGGTTTTCCCCTCTCTAATCAACTTTTTAATCAAAGTACGCTGTTCTTCTGAACAATGTCTTGAACGACCCATTTTCCTCAGCTTTCAAATGCATGTTCAACAAGTGTTGGCTTCATCCTTAAATAGGGGCCACCTGATTCACACCTGTTTCTTCACAAAATTGATGACCTCAGTGATTGAATGCCACACTGCTATTTTTTTGAACACACCCCTTTCAACTAATTCAACTAATTGCCCAATTGCACAGCCTTGCATATCATATCAAGAGCGTGCATATCATGAATGCTGGGTCTTGTTTGTTTTCTGACAATCTACTGAACCTACTGGTAACTTGTTTGCCACGTAGCAATAAAAAATATACTAAAAACCTTGATTATTCTGGTTAGTCACATTGTACTGCTATTATTTTGAACAATACTGTATATATATATATATATATGATCTCATTATGAAGCAAACTAATTGTCATACTAGTGTTTGTCTGATTTATGGCATGCAATAAATGTTTCTTGGTCATTGGTTTTACATGGTGAAAATATGTGCTGTTACTAGACTAATTAAATCAGTGAGAGTTTAAAAAGTGTGTTTAGGAGTCCTCAGGTCCAAAAGTTTCTAAAACAACCATAAACGTGAAAAACTGAGAGAAGCGTCATTGACCAGTTCACCGCAGACAGCACACATCCGATTTGTGATAAAATGATCAAATAACTCTTTTTACAACTTAATCTGAGACCAAAGTATTGTTTTTAAGGTTACATAGTGGGGCTGTGAATCAGAATCAGAAGCATTTCAATTTTTTATTTACGCATTACGCACATTTTGTATTTTTATTGCATTACATTTTTTAATCAAACCAGATCAAAATTCAGTTTGAGTGAGGGTTACACATAAACAGCATCATGAGTATATTACAGCATTGTCTCCATACTGATGAAACTGTTTCCCCTCCTCCACTAAAAGTTATAAAAGTTCAATGGAAAGTCTTCTGTCATCATTTACTTCCTTTCTTCTGTGGAAAACAAAAGGAGACATGACGTCTGAATGTTTTTAGTTTGAGATGAGAGTCAATGGGGTTCAAACAACACTGCCCACACACTTAAGCAGGATGGATGATATTGGTTGCTTATTTAATAATTTGTTACAATTCTTCATGGACATTTTTCAGAATTGGCCAAAATTTAGTAGGCCTGTCTTTTGTAATAGTTGTTTTCAGCATAGTGATTTAAATTCCCAAGAATTTATGAGCTGAGCAGGAGGAGAGTTTTTAGAAATTCGTCCATCACACTCAAATATTCTTGTATTATGTTACCCCTGCCTCACATTAAGTTTGGTGTGCAAACCTCTATGGTCTACCCTAAAACATACAGTGCTTTAGATTCCTCTATTCATAGTGCTGTCTTTTTTTTTTTTTTTGTATTAAAGCATTAATGCGCTGCTATTTTGAGGGGTGTCATAAATATGACAAAGGAGATTGATATTTAGTGTACTTGACTATCACAACACAAAATCTGAAGAGTTTTAACTGCACTGTTTTAATTGTATGGACCCATGAACGTGGGGATTACACACTCTGTTGCACCATCAGCCCATTTCAAATCAGTTATACATTTACACGGGTGCATTAAATACGCCCCAATGGGCTTTTCAGGGATATGCTGTCTGGTACATAGTGCAATGCACTATACTGTAACTGCTGCAGCCTTTTATCAAATATACGGATGGAACAGTGAAATGGTACATAAATAAGAAATAACTAGTACACTGTTGAATACAAAATCTGTTGCCACCAGTTTCACTAATGGACAATATATTGAACAGGTAAACACTGTCCAAGTATTTAGCAATTTATTTAGACTCCAGTATGAAGGATGATCATATATTCAAAGATTAGCCTTAAAGCTTTTAGGTATAAGTCCTAGTGTCACGTTGATTCTATAGAAAAAATGTTGAATCCATTCTGTGAAATATGATGTGGTTATAGTTGATAATTTATCAGTAAAACTAAAGTCCCAGACTGTACGATTATAAAAAAAAAAAAAACTATCCATCCATTTCCTGTCCTCATTTAAAGCAGTGTTATTTAGTATCAATGAGATGCCATTATAGTTTTTATTACCAATTTTAGATTATATTTTTAATAAGTGCTGCCTGTGACTAATGATTTTTCTGGTCAAGTAGTAGTCGTTCATTTTAAGCATCAGTCCACTAATAGCATGTTTATTAATAAAGCATTTAAATCATAATAATGATCCTTTTAATTGCCTACAAAGCCTAATTAACACTAAAGCACACTTATAAAACATGCCACAGTGCACCGCAGAAGCTAAACAGTAAGAAGGCTGCATTCAAATTTTATTAATTCACTGATAAGCAAGTGCTTTATCGTCATCTCCACAGTAGTGGATGCGCCTGTATGCATGTTTCAAATGGATTATTACATAATCTGAGATTATTCATTTTACATTTGAATTTGTTAATTTTAAAGTAGACATTTTACTCTCTACAGATATATTTTTAATGTCTGTAAGGCAAAGATATACAAGGAGTTTCACGCTCAAGTTTACAGACCGAGATGGCAAAAAGCACTTCCCGTTTGCTTTCATGATTTTACAAAAGTGCATTTTGTTGTTATAGATAGTGCAAACAAATAAACGTAGAGTCTTTACTGATTTGAAGAATATATTACTCAATAATATATAATTTTACATTATTATTTGTAATGATCAAAAAGCATGTGCAAAGTAACAACTCTGTAGGACAGGGGTCTCCAAACTAGATCCTGGAGGACCAATGACCTGAAAAGTTTAGCTCCAACTGGCCTTAACAGACCTATCTGGAAGTTTCTAGTGTGTCTAGTTAGAGCTTGATTATCTGGATCAAGTTAAGGCTAGAAGGGATATGTTTGGCTCTACTGGGCATGCGCACATAAATACAGCGAAATTTTTGTCATACTGTACTAGGGCTTGCATAGACTACTCAGCGCTGTTGGAACAATCGATTACTCCAGCATGCATTAACCATAATGCATACAAAGTGTTTGGCAAGTACGACGTGAATTTTAGGATTCCAATATTGCATGGAGCTGTTACTTTCTATGAACTTATCTATGTTGCATGTAAAAATTAAATATGTAATGTAATTAGGGTTGTGCCTGAAGCCGAATACCTTACTCGGAATGGCACAGATAATGGCTTCAAAATCGAATAACGGACAATGAATAATTCTGCCTGAATACTCGGCTGAAGCTGGCACATTACAGAGTTTGCTAGATAACAGGTGAGCCAGGGGATCAACACAATATTATACACAGACCTCTTAAGTCACGAGTGTGAAGTGAATCAATGTAAACTTTATGAGTGAAAAGAGTGCAAATCAAACACCGCATTGCTGTTGCCTCTCCGTGCATCTCTCAGAAATCAGAGCTTTGCAAGAATAATTTCACCTATAAAAATACATCATACACGTTCTATTATTTGCATATATTTAAAAGGCAATGATTTAAAGCTTATGCTACAATATGATACGTCTCAGTCTCTCAAAAACCAAATCAGTTCTCTCTCAAGAGTAGGCTAATAATCAACTTAGATACAGATACATTTCCTACTTGTCCTACATGTTTGCATCTTTACCTTTTGATAGTTTGCGCGGCATGCACACATTTGTTTAGTGAAGTTCTCTAAAATTAAGACTCGCTAAGAGTTCTGCGTAATGAAAATTTGTGCATTGAATGGATTCAGTCATGTTCAAATGATTACTAAACGTTTGTCATGACATCTCTCTGCTTGCATGATAAATTTTATAAAAAAAAAATAATACATATTTTAGTTTAACACGAGATACTTGTTCAGTGATAACTGTTACATGAACATTTAAATATGTAATGTTTGCATAAGGCTATACATTAATAAGCATTTATTGATTAAAAAACCTATTTAATGTGTTTTCATTTACAATAGCATAAATCACGAGTAGTCAAGTAATTTTAAATAAAAAAATGGACTAGTAGAAATCAGTAGTCTTGCAACCCCTATACTGTACAACATTTATTAGTATTTCATTATTGTAAATGATAAATTTAAGGCTATCTAGGTGTAGATGTAAATAAAACACAATCTAACACGATTTATTAAGAACATTTTATTAGACACATCTAAACTTTTCAGAATGCAGCAATTTCACTGCTGGTCATGCACATCCTTCCCTGTAACAAAATTGAAAGCTAAGCCAAGATGAAGAGACAGCTGATCATATCTGTCCACACGTTTTCAGTTCCGGCATCATGCAAATGTGTTTTTGTTTTGAAGAAGAATTATTTTATTTTATATTTTTTGCTGGACTCTGTCGAGACCAACGAGAACATCTGGCGAGTCCAATGGCCAAGTCCCAGTGTAAACGCAACGAGTCCGAGACAAGTCCGATAGAAAAATGTCTCTAGTCCGGACTCAAGTCCAAGACTGGACTCATAGCCGATGAAGAGGGCTAGGCGCTGAGGCAGTAGTAATACAATTCAGCGCAATCACCCTTCCCCTCCGGTGTGATGGAGGGGTGGAAATAAGGCAGCAAAACATGCTGGTACTTGAAAACACTGCTGTCCTAAATAAGCAGGAATATATAAATGGGGACAATTCTTTTGTGCTTTTTTCACTTAGTAAATGACTTTACAGATGCAAGAGAATAAACATGATGCTGAAACGTCTTGCCTAGATGACCTAGTTGAAACCATGGGCTGAAGGTCTGCCCTCAGGTGACTCAGTCATCTAATGTCTGCTCAGCCTTCTCCTCCTGCACTGACAGAATATGTGGCACAAACGAGGTAATATCCAAGTTAAATTTCACAAAAGTGCTGTGAGATAACCAGCCCGCCGCAAAGCAAATGTCCTAAATAGACATACCTTTAGCCCAGGCCCATGTGGATGCCAAGTGGGGTAATCAAGTCCCTGGAAATCATAAGTGAGGCACATGGCTTCCACAATACAGTGAGACAACCCGCCGCCCTTCTTAGTGCCCATGAAACTTCTTAAAAGCTGTTCTGAAGCTGGAAACTGGCTATTTCTATTTACATAAGCACGCAGCACAACTACAGGACACAGATCATACTTCTCAGACAGTGCTCTGAGCACTAATTATAAGTCCAATACTGGCATTTGGTGAGGGTGGGAAGGATTCAGTCGCCTTCGCCATTACCAGAAGGAGAGCGTTCCTCTCCTCTCTGACCTTTCGCAGCACAAGTGAAATTATTTTGACTGGGGGAAATGCATATTTCCGACCCGTAGGCCAGCGCTTGACAGTGAGTCCCCTTTCAGGGGAGCAGTCGTCAGCAAGAAACAAAGCGGACAGTTGGCGTTCTCTTCTGATGCAAAAAGGTCAATCTCTACTTCACCAAAGAGACTCTACAATCTACAATCAACTTTACAGTTTGAGGGTTTAATCTCCATTCCCGTGAACAATACCCTCTCTGGACAGTGTGTCCACGCTGCAGTTCAGAGTGCCCTGCACATGGACTCCTCGAATCGAGAGAAGTACCTGATCTGCCCACAAGAGCAGGTTTCTTGCCAAGTCCTGTAGGGTGCATGAACCCATTCCTACCTGGCGATTGATGTACCCCACCACTGCCATGTTGTCCTTTCAGATTAGAACATTGTGGTCTTTCACAAAAAGAAGAAAATTCTGCAGCACCAAACGAACAGGCAATCTCCAAGAAATTTATATGCCAAGGCTTCTGGTCTCTTACCCGCATGCTAAACACTGGCCTGCCGTCACAGAGGGGTCCCCAACCTGACATTGACTCGTTTGTGGTCACCACTATCCTTCTAACCACCCTGCCCATTGCAGTACCCTGTATATAGCTGTGCCAATCCAGGGCATTAGAGTCTTGAGACATGAACGTGTTATGACAAGGCACTCCATCCCCTCTCTTCATGCCTGTGGTGGGACTCGGTCCATAGTTGCAATGGCCTCATATGCAGTGAGCCTAGACAGCAGGCTGCAGCTGTCTACTGCTGGTAGAGTGCAACCAGCATATCTGGCCGATCGCTGAGCTAATGACGATCTGGACCTTGACCTGGTGGGAGGAGCATTAGATCGTTTTAAGGAGGAAGTGTGGCAGCATCTTCGACTGCTTTAGGGGTCCTTTATACTTCTCAGAAAAAACCTCCACTGCAAAATTTTGACAGCTTTTGACAGAAACAACAGGGGGCGATGTGGAGGAATTTTCCTCTAACACCATCGGGAATCACAGGTGAGAAGTCATTTGTACAAGACTGGTACAAGACTTCTCACGTGATGTTGACGATTAAATCATTTCTTTATGTACAAACTGATTAAAACAATCTTATACTATTGGGTTCAATTTCCACCAAACATGAAACAACTTTAAGCAAATAAGTGTATAAATAGTATCTAAATGAATTCTAATTCTGTACTTTTATAAAATAAAAATAAAATGTACTAATAAAATAAAAAGCCTTGGACAAACTATGCAAAAACTATGCATTGTTTTCCATCAAAGCGTCAAAAAGCACCTGATGGAGTTTGAACTTCACATCAAACTGCTTAAGCACAGACGTGCATGTTTGGCTAGAGTCGCCTTGAAATCATGCATCTTTGGATGCAGAGCTGCACAGAAATGGTATGCACTCCGTCGGGCAAAATGAGTTTGTGAGCACTCAAAGCAAACTTCCGCCAACACCACGATGATGTCATATTTACAGCACCACCCAAGTGAACTTGCGGACATGTCGAGTATAAATCAGCCTTTACGGCCTGCTCTTCCTTGGGAAAACACTTATCTTGCCCATACTGGGGCTCTCCCTTGCTTTGCTCTAACTTCTCAGTGGAAAACTGGTGTGGAACTGGAACTGGAAAACCAGTTTATTCTCCATTGTCTTCTGGGAATCACGAACAGAAAGCTGTGGTAATTATCCCACTTCTGACACCATGTAGCATCATACAACTTCCCAGAATAAATAGGCAGGAGATAATCCAGTTCAACAGCAGCCAATGGCTTTCGATTATTTCCTGAAAATGACAACCTAAACAACGGGTATCAGGAGACATTCTAACCTTCCCAGAAATAAGAAAACGCAGAAGGCTCAGAGTTTTATCTTCCCTGCAGCCGAACTCCAACCACAAACTCTCCTCTAACGCACGCACCAGGCCCCACCTCCGAACTATTTACCCCAGACACCTCTCGCCATCAGCAGGTGAATCAAATAAACACATTTATAACAGAGAATAAACAGCATCATCACCACAATATTATAGTTTTAATCTTAAAATACATGAGCAGTAAGTGCTTATGTTCTTCAGTAACAGTTCTTCTGAAGGACTGCTGATGTCTGAAGGGTCCAGCAGAGGGGGTTCATACACTGTATTCTAAAACTAAATTGACCCACACTGATTTTCACATATGGACATAACACTTTTTCAAGGATATAAAATTTTTTTTTTTTCACAGAACAAACAAAGAATTCATAAAGTGTTGAAATGACACAGGGGTGAGTAAATGACATAATTTTTATTCCTGGACAAACTATTCTTCTAAGGATCACCTCAGTTTAATTTAATGATGCATAACTGCATTTTTATTTAAATGTGTAGTGATGATGAGAGTTAACTGTTAAAAATAAATAAATAACAAAAATGAAAATAGTTTACATTCATAGTACATCAAAAAGATAATAGACATTAAAAATAGAAAAGACAAAAGAAACTAATAAACATTGTTTTTTTTCCCATATTTTTATTCAATTAGTTACAGATCACAAGATTTCACCTGCATTTAGCTACTCCATATTAGAGATCTCTAGTTTAAGAATTAATGATGTAGGCAAATTCAAATTTATTTATATTGACTTCAACATTTTTTCTTCTGTTGCCATGATTAAAAGCAACCAAGCAGTACAGCAAATGGTGATATTTAGCAACAAATTTAAGGGCTGAATTCACTAAATAGTGGTGCCACTTTACTTCGTAATATTTCAAAAATTGGTTTCTTATTCACTAACCAACCAGTTTCCAGCTGTTAAATGTGTATTAACTATTTAAATTAAGTCAGAATCATTCTTCTAAAGGTAAACACACCTCCTAGCATCCAAACAGGCTCAATGTACCCACTAGCTTATCATGAATCATTTTCTACTGGTTTGATCTTGATGTGAATTCCATTAAGTGATCTGAGGACGATTTGAGGGATCATCTTCGGGGTGTGCTGGGGGTCTTTAATCAGGTGGTATTTCTTCAGTGTCAGCGCCACTGCAACTTTCATCTCATTCATGGCAAAGTTCTGTCCGATGCAGTTTCTGTTATCAAATACACATCAGAAGCTTCATTAGCGGTTTATCTACAACCGCAATCTAATCTACATCATTTTTTTTTTCTTTAAATAAACACTGTATCTTTTTCTATCTGAAGCAAATATGTTTGTGTTTGTACTGAGAAGTAAAAATAAAGATTTAAAAAAAATTCTGAATCACAAATCGGACAAAACTTTTGGATATAGCTCAATGAAATGTGCTGTTTTATAGTAGATTATCTAAATATCGTTTATAACAGTACTTGAAAACAAGAAAAATTAAGAAAGAAAATACAACTGCTGAACATACTTTATCATATCTTATAAGAGTGCTTATCTTGGAAATATATATATATATTTGCAAATGACATACAATTTAACGGAATGTAATGTTTTCAGACACTTAATTGCATGCTCTCTGCAATTAAATGAAAATGATTTATAGTTTAGATTTATATTCAAAGCAATTAGCTGAATGTAATTTCATAATAATTAATTTTCTCTTTGAATATAGCTATAGTATCGCTGCTGAATGTACCGACAAGCATTTATGATCAAATAAAATATACTTTAATTTCTATTGAAACTAATATCATGTATTTAAATGTTTAATTTACACATTTGTAATGAAGTTTCAATTTAGTATATTTAGAATATATTAAATGTAAGATCGAATAACATGCTACAGTTACAATAGTTATAATCAAGTACTTTACATGTGCTTTAGTCAACACATCAAAATAAGCATTTTTCTTTCTTTCTTATTAAAACAATTTAAAATGTATAATGATAATTACTTCATGAATAGTATATTATCTACAAGTACAGTTCTTTAAAAATATACTGTACTTTGAAGATTTGAAGTACACTACAAGTGCAGATTCAATACAATTAAGCACACCTTTTCACAAGCATAGCCAACTTAGTAAATCTTTTCCAACAAAAATAGTTGTCAAAAGGACCTGCACTATCAGTTGCTTTATTTCTGTTTGCTCTTATCAGAGGTGAACTGAGGTCAGAGACACAAACGAATGTAATGGAAAAGCTCATACAGGCGAACTTCTGTTCTTAATTCAACTTCTTTCCATAAAACAGAAGATCACAGTGACATGTCAAACTACTGGAAGGACAAAAACACCATACATTTATCATAAATGTAGTCCACATGAGCAGTGAGACACATTCCAAGTCTTGCAAAATGCATTCTGTGAAAAAAAGTTAAGTTGTTATCTACTTAAAATGTCCCATCTGCATTCAGATTCCAAAAGGGTGTGCTCAGGGGGGAAGATTTTAAGTGAAAAATAACTTAGTTTACTAGAATATACTATACTATATGAATACAAAAAACTTGGAATATAGTGCAAGAGTTGTATGGTCTCCTTTCATCGTCATTTGATGTTTTTTTTTAAGCTTGACAAATGTGGTTACTATGAACTGTCATTATACAGAGCTACTTGAAAAATGGCCCTTTTCTGTTCAGTAAAAAAACCAAACATGGAAGCTTGTTTCTGCCACGGGATAAAAAATAACTTGTTACTTTTTAAAATTCTGACTTTAAGTCACAATTGTGATTTTCCTTCAGAATCATAAGAATCATAATTGTGGGATATAAAACTCAAAATAATAAAATGGACGCCGACGGCTCCTCCGGTTTTGGGCAGCCGGCAGGAGTCCCCCGTTCCCTGCTCCTCCCCGTTCAGGTGGACGGCAGCAGGCTCCAGTTCTCTGGTGAACGGCACCGACTCCTCCCCTCCCTCACGGACGGCAGCCGCCCCTCCACATTGCGGGTGGCCGGCAGCGAGCTCGTCCGTCCCCGGCAACTGACTCCAGCCCACCGCCTCGAGCGTCCATGGTGGCACACTTCCTCGCCCTGCTCGATGGCACAGCGGATTCACCACAGCGGCGAGGGATCTTCAGCAGCGCGTCCCTCCTTCTCCCAGGCCTCGGCACCAGTGTAATGCAGTACAAAGTTCATAATCATCAGGAAGAAGGAGGCGGTGACCGACAGACAATCAAAATGACTTCAATAATCAAAATAAACACAAAACAGCGTGGCAGCCCCTCATGGATTACTGCTTGTGGGTACCCCCCGGCCTGCGAGGGGCGATGGGGGTATGTGGCGAGTGGGGCGGGGCAGAGAGCCGTGGGAACGGAGCGAGGCCAGTGGAGTGATTGGAAACGAGCGACACCTGATCGACCCACCAGTCTCGAGTCCCAAGGAGGACATGGAAGGATATAAAACAGGAGCGACAACAGTGAAGGATAAGACAGGACCAGGCCTGGATTTATTTTGTGTCTTGATTTTGTTTGTGCAGTCGTCCGTGAGGGGCTGCAGCGCTGTTTTGTGTTTATTTTGACTATGTACGTTTGTACTGCGTTACAAACGGGTATAAAAAATTGTAGTATACAGAGGCAGCCCTCCAGTCAACCCCTCCTTGTTTGAAGACCGAAGAGAGTAAAGACCATCGAATCTCCCATGCGACTCCACCGGGCAGGGACACCGGCAAGGGATATAAGTAATGTTTTGATTAATCCCTTTTTCCTTCTACTTGTTTCATTTCTGTTTCAGTTATTATAACCAATTCTTGCTATGTGTTTCTAGATCCCTACTATACCACTCACAAACCTCGCATCACACAATGCAGGCAGCGCAGTCTTAACAACCTGTACACTTTGCCTATGTTTGCTAATACACTACTTTCTTTTCCTATTGGTCTCTGGAATTGCCATTCTGCTGTAAACAAAGCCGATTTCATTACTTTTATTATTAGTCATTCAAAGCTTAATCTCATGGCCCTGAAAAAAGACTTGGATCAAACCAGAGGACACTGCTACACCTGCACAGTTTTTCCCACTCTTTCCCAGTTTGCCTTCTTCCTTTCATTGCAGAAACACTTGAACGAGATGTGTTCAACCAAGTCTCTGCATTTCTCACACAGAACAACCTCCTAGAGGACAACCAATCTGGCTTCAGAAGTGAAGCTTCAACTGAGATGGCCTTGCTCTCAGTTTTTGAAGCTCTAAGACTGGCAAGAGCGGAATCCAAATCATCAGTACTTTTCCTGCTTCATCTGTCCGCTGCTTTTGACACGGTTAACCACCAGATCCTCCTATCACACTTACTGGCAAAGGGCATCTCAGGAACCACACTTCAGTGGTTTGAGTCTTACCTATCAGATAGGTCCTTCAAAGTATCTTTGAGACGTGAGGTGTCCAAGTCACAGCATCTAACTACTGGGGTGCCTCAGGGCTCAGTTCTTGGACCACTTCTCTTCTCTGTCTACATGGCATCATTAGGTTCTGTCATTCAGAAACATGGCTTTTCATACGACTGCTATGCTGATGACACTCAACTCTACCTTTCATTCCATCCTGATGATTCGACGGTAGCTACTCACATCTCAGCTTGTCTGTCAGACATTTCTTGCTGGACCTTCAACTCAACCTTGCCAAGACAGAACTGTTTGTGGTTCCAGCAAACCCATAGTTTCATCACAATTTCACCATCAAGTTAGGCACATCAACCATAACTCCTTCAAAAACAGCCAGAAGCCTTGGAGTTATGATTGATGATCAGCTGTCTTTATCAGACCACATTGCTAAAACTTTCAGATCCTGCAGATTTGCTTTGTTCAACATCAAGAAGATCAGGCCCTTTCTTTTGGATCATGCTGCACAACTCCTTGTTCAAGCTCTTGTTCTGTCCAGGCTGGACTATTGCAATGCCCTCTTGGCAGGTCTTCCAGCCAGTTCTATCAAACTTTTACAATTAATCCAGAACGTGGCCCAAGATTAGCCGAAAAGAATCACACCTCTGTTTATCAATTTGCACTGGCTACCAATAGCTGCTCGCATAAAATTCAAGGCATTTGATCTTTGCCTACAAAACCACCACTTGCTCTGCACCCATTTACCTAAATTTATTACTTCAGGCTTATGAGCCCTCTAGAAGCTTACATTCTGCAAGTGAACGTCTCTTGGTTGTGCCATCCCAAAGAAGCACAAAGTCACTTTTACGGTCTTTTAAATTAAATGTTCCCTCCTGGTGGAATGACCTGCCCAACTCAATTCGAGTAGCTGAGTCCTTGGCCATCTTCAAGAATTGGCTTAAAACACATCTCTTCCATCTTTATTTGACCCTCTAACTTTAGCACTCACTATTCTAATTCTATTCTTAAATAAAAATCTGACTACCTTTCTAATAGTTTTGTATTCCATTTTCTTATATATATATATATATATATATATATATATATATATATATATATATATAGCTAGCTCTATTCTTTTTCTATTCTATCTGTTTTCTATTCTATCTGTTGTTTTTGTTTTGTTTTGCCTTGGATAAAAGTGTCTGCTAAATGACTAAATGTAAAATGTAAAACAAGATTTGCAAGAAACAGTATAAACTTGCAATTCTGAGAATAAAAGTCTCAATTGTGAGATAAAAAAAGTCTGTTACTTTTTTATTATGTGGTGGAAACGGCTTCAGTAAATAACAGCATGCATGTTTTGAACGTACAATATAATTTTTGAACAGGAAGCTTTTTGTTTATTTATATATTTGTTTTAAAGAATCAGCATTGCCAGTCATCTTATCGCTGTTTGCTCTCATGAGGGCTGAAATGCAGTCAGTGCCACAGACGCTCCAAACTCCAAATCAAAGAGAAGCTCTGTTCTGTGTGGCTGAAATCTGAGTGAATGACCTACTTGCTAAACCGCTCATGTCTCTTCAACAAACCTGGGTCCAGCAGAGAAGGGCACAAAAGCATGCGGTGACCTCTTAGCAACGTTCTCCGGCAGAAACCTCAACGGATCAAATACCTGTGGAAAACACAACCCGTTAAATACTTTCAGAATAAATAAAAATCTTACATTTAAGAAATAAAAACATCCAAGAAATATTTAAATACATTGTAAGAATCTGTAGCCAGCAGAAGTTGCCTTTAAGACCTATTTCTACTTGATTTATGCCATAAAAATTAGTTGTTAGTACAAAGTAATGTATTTGGGTTGATTCAGTTATATTAAATCATATTTCAGTTGAATAAAAACAGTTCATTTAGATGTTATTTCAGTGACTTTTTAAATATATTTACATATACAAACATATTTACATATACAAACAAACTCCTCTTCTTTTTGGGAGCCTCGCTAACTGTCTTTATCTCTGAGTGTAGTCAGGTCTCCTCTCGTTCTAGAAAGTCGTCATGCTGAGGCCTCCACTCTTAAGAGCTTCTCTAAGAAGGTTGAGTGTTAGGTTTCCTCTCATTAAGGAGAGTCATCCTGCTGAAGCCTTCACACTTCAGAGCTCCGTCATGGGCAGTAATATGAGTTTAAAGGCTCGTTCTTGAGCCTCGCTTACTGCCTTGGGCGCTGAGTGTAGCCAGGTCTCCAATCGGTTTAGAGAGTCGTTATGCTGAGACCTCCATTCTTAAGAGCTCCCCTACCAGGCTTGAGCATGGTAGACTTCCTCTCATTTAGAAAGTCATCCTGCTGAAGCCTCTGCTCCCCAGAGCTGGTGCCTGGGTTGATAAGTACACCTGCTGAGCATCTGTGTGCTTCCTGAAATCCACATAGTGGTAAGTGTGCAAGTGAAACACGTTGCATACTTTATAAAATCATCATAAGGTGTAAGTGTGCATGCTAACGCCTCTGCACACTTTCTAAAATCCAAATAAGTGGTCGATCAGAATGCATACAAGACTCCGTGCACTGTCTGGAATCCTGTACTGTACGGGTAAGGTACGGTACACGTATTCACTTCATTCTCTTTCTCTGAGTTGGTTAGACCCCGGTACCTTGGGCTCCACTCAACTAGTGTGTCTCTACTAACACACTCCCCTCAGCATGGAGGGTTATGGTGAGAAGGGTGCTCCTGTTGACTTCCTCTCTGTTAGGAGTGTCATGCTGCTGGAGCCTCCGCTCTCCATAGTTCCGCTTGGACAGTACTTTTGGTAGGTAGGCTCCTCTTTTGGGAGCCTCTGTAACTGTCTTTAGCGCTTAGTGTAGTCAGGTCTCCTCTCGTTCTAGAGAGTCGTCAAGCTGAGGCCTCCACTCTTAAAGGTATACTCCACTGTGTTTTCATATTAAACTATGTTTTTCCCCTAACTAAGACGAGTTGATACATACCTCTCTCGTCTCAGTGCGTGCACTCAATCGCAGTAATATCTTCACTCGTGAAAAATCCTCTCACCGGCCCTCGCTCCCTCTAGTGAAGATATTACTGCGCCAAGACGAAGTGCTTACAAGCACTTGCCATGGTATTCCGCCACACAATATAGTTATCCATTTTACACGCTTAGAAAAGCACAATGTTTTGTTTTGTGTTACCGTCCTAGGTCGAGGTTACACTACGCGAGTAACTGTATTTAAATAGGGAAAACGTGGAGGTGTTTGGTAGCTTCTCTGCTTGGCCCATATTGAATGAATGGGCTAGGCTAAGTGCTTCCAAAGTGTCATCGCGCGCCAAAGCGATTGAGTGCACACACTGAGACGAGAGAGGTATGTATCAACTCGTCTTAGGTAAAGGAAAAACATAGTTTAATATGAAAACACGGTGGAGTATCCCTTTAAGAGCTTCTCTAAAAGGGTTGAGTGCTAGGCTTTTCTCTCGTTTAAGAGAGTCATTCTGCAGAAGCTTTGGCTCTTCAGTGCTCCGTCAGGGGCAGTGATATGAGTTTGTAGGCTCTTTCTCTGAGCCACGTTAACTGCCTCTGGCGCTGAGTGTAGCCAGGTCTCCTCTCGCTTTGGAGAGTTATTTTGCTGAGACCTCTACTCTTAAGAGCCTCCTGCCAGGGTTGACCATTGTTAGGTTTCCTCTCATTTTAGAGAGTCATTCTGCTTAAAGCCTCTGCTCCCCAGAGCTCCGCCTAGGTAGTATAAGGAGCCTCTGGTGTTGAGTGTAGCTACGTCTCCTCTCAGTTTAGAGTCATTATGCCTCCACTCTTAGAGCTCCAGAATTTGGTGGGTGATGATGTTTGGAGCTTGAGCCTGCTGTAAAGCCTAGCGGTTAAGCTGGTAGAGATGTTGTTCCTCAAGTCCTGACTTGGGGACACAGTTACTTGGGGACACAGTTACTTAGACACTTATCCCTCAGCATGGCAGCGTTGGTATACCGTTCCCAAAGCACCCTATAGAGGATGAAGTGTGGAGTTCCCTTTCGAAAGGGAACATCTCATGTTATGCATGTAAGCATGGTTCCCTGAGAATAGGGAACGAGACGTTGCATCTCTGCGCCATGATTCGGTATCATGCCTGTGTCTCCTCAGACAAAAAAGAGGATGATGCATTCTACAGGTGCACTTTAATATCCGCAGTCACTCATTTGCTTACGTCATAGGCTTCCACCTGCCAATGTCAAGTTAAATGTCATTATTTCATTCATGCTTCAACACAGGTCACGCTGACAGCATTACCAAAGCGCCTTCTAGAAAATGTAACGGTTCATTCCCTGTTCTCAGGGAACCATGGTTACATGTGTAACCTGAAATGTTTTGTTCAGAAAACATATATCATTCAATTATTTGTGTGATGTGTATTTTGATTACATTACAGTGGGGTCCAAAATTATGAGACCAAATCTAGCTTAAAATTTTAAATCTAATTTAAATTTGGAAATAATTTGATTTAGATTTGTTGATTAAATTTATGACAAAATTAAGAAAATGGTCTTTGTGCAGACGGTCATGATCTCAAATTATGCTGGAAAACATGATTATCTTTTCTTTTTTTTTTCATGCAGCTCCAGTCCTGCTGTTATTAAAATAAAATAAAATAAAAATAAAGACACTAGATCCTAAAAGACTAGAATACATATTAATTCTCATTAATTTTCACTTTAATTTTTTTGCTGCTAAAATATTATGTGATTAAAAAATAAAATGCAAATAGACCACTTTTACAACTTTGGACTCTTAATTTATAATAATAATAATAAGAATTATTATTATTATTCAGTCTTTATTCTGTTGTAACTTAGCTTTTTTATGTAGTGACTCATGAGTGATTTTTCAGATATAAAGAATGCAAACATACATATGGATTCTCCCATACTGTGGTATTCATGTGGATCCCATAAATGCTAATTCCAACGATAAAACCTGTGGAAGAGTAAAACAGTGTTTTAAGGCATCCGGTGATGTATTCAGCCTACGTTCACTGTTTTCTGATGAACTGATAACACTCTGTGTCATCTGTAAGTAAACAACAAGCAGCAAGGTTAATGTTTGATCAGATGTTTTCTGAGTTAGAGGTCATTATATCTGTTTAGAGATGAACAGGGTATAAGCAAGTAGGCAGCAATCTGTCAAAATGTATACTAACCGGAAACCAAAACAATGAAAATATTAAGTGAAATTTTATATCAGGGAGACCCTTTGCAAATGTGTCCATGCTGGCTTATGCTGTTGCTTTTCACAAAATGTTTTTTTTTTATGACTAATGCATCTGTTTTAGTCTTATGATAGCTTTGTGTGAGGAAGAAACTGAAATATCGGCCTACCTTCAGGTACAGTCCGTCCATCAAAAAAAGTCAAGGGTTTAGTCAGCTTTCGTGATATTCCCGGGACAGGAGGGCAAAGCCGCAGGGATTCTTTAATGCACATTGTGGTATAAGGAATTTTATTGAGGTCTTCCCTGAAACATAAGAAGAGAGGAACAGTCTTTGAGAAATGGATGGTGAATAATGCATTAATAGTGTCTGAAACCACTGAGTAGTGCATCAGTGTGCAGGATTAAATATGCTCATGAAAGCAATGAAATTAAGGTGTAATGAGTGAGATTTGAGTTGATTTGCTATGAATCATCTGTGACGGTATAGTGATCCTGGCTATGCTGGCTGAATCAATCACTTTTCACTGAACAGTACCAAAAACACAATACCAGCACTCTAACAGTTGCATAAATGTCTTTTTTAATTTAACTCATAAGTAAGATTAATTTCTTTTTTTACCATGTTCTGTACCTTGCCTATGCAAAGCATATCAAAGCACATATAAAAAAAGAAACAAACAAAAATCATCAGATGAAATAAATCATCATATAAGACAGCATCAATGCATCACGGTAGTCTTTAAAAAGAGGAAGAAGAATATACACTAGTCATCAATAGTAAATCAAGAGATCAAAACAAGATTAGGAAATATTCTAACATCGTATTTGACAATGAATCAAAGATTGTTCAATTCAAAGTCCATGATGTAAGCAATCCAAACACATCAACTCACAACACTTTCAACAGTTCAAATATCTTATTTGAATGTTAATGTCCTTGAATGTTTGGTTCTAAAGAAAGATGATTGATGTTTGTGTGTGTGTAGGTGCAGTGCAGGTTAGATGTCCACTAAACCCATCTTTTCCGAGAGTCGATGATTAAATGGCTTCATTGAGGAAGAAGAATGAACTGTTCAAGGTCTACCTGGAGTCCAACATACAATCAGATGGTTCTGGTCTGTCCAAGACAAGATGAAACTCCCTCACAGTTGCAACTTTCCAATCCCATGTAGCTCAAACACAGCGGAATAACAAATAGCACAGCGAACATCTGAACACCTGTCTACTGTGCAGCCAGCAAAACTCTCATAATTCAGTAACATTACATGTTACATTTCAATTAAGCCTACATGTCGCTCTCAACTGTCCAACACAATGTCATATGAGTAATTCGAGTAATGACAGTACCAGTCCACTGTGTCTTTTCCATCCAGGGCCTGCAGGATCTCCTCCCTGCATTTCTCCTGGTGCTCAGGGTTACTTGCCAGATTGTAGAAGATCCAAGATATTCCACTGGCTGTAGTGTCATGGCCTTCAAACATGAATGTGTCTACTTCATTCCTGATATCCTCATCTGACAAACCCTGCTGATGCTCATCCTGAGAGTGACACAATACATATGTGACAGCAATAATGATACAATGGCACTATGCAATATGCAACAAAATATCAGCTATTTTCATTCAACTTCTTAGTTAAAGCATAAATATAAAAATTGTGTTGGTACTTGGAAATCTCATACTCGGGCAGACAGAAGAATATCCAAAAAGTCCATATATCGTTTGTTTTTAACAATGCCTTGTTCCTTCTCAATCTTCAAGACCTCCTTCCTCTTTCTGATAACTTCCGCTAAAAAAATATTAAGAAATTGAAATGACATGATAGCTTGATAGCTTCGCTTGTTACAGATTTACACATACATTCATAAATTGGGGTTTGTGAACAAAGTCTCTTCGCTCACCAAGGCTTCATTTATTTGATTAAAAATACACAAAAATGTAGACATATTGTTACAATTTACTCAAGAAACGTATTTCTTATTATTATCAGCAGGGAACTACACTAACCTTTTCCACTGGTTGTTCTTGTGCTACTAACTTTTTCAGTTACTGGCGCAAAACATGATTTGGTCGCAAAAATTATTTATAGTAAGCCGCTCTGGATAATAATGAACAAATCTTGACGGCAAACTGCAGTGGGGAGTGCTGCTGTGTCACGGGATATCTGCCTGTCTCCCCACTTCGCATGCTTCATACTATCATTGTAAAGCTTCAATGATTCATGTTTGAATTGTTTTGACGCATTTACATATTTGGACAGTCCTGCAAGTGAAGGCCCATAGAATTTACAGTACACACAGTGCATTGCTCCGTCTTAACCACTGGTATTCTTCGAGCCACTGGTGTCGAAATTCCATATGGTTTTCCCGTGTGTGCTTTTCCTGACGAATCCTTCTCAGCCTCATCATTCTCACTCACAGGCTCCGTTTGTCATGTCAAATCGAAATCAAGTGATGGTTCTGTTACACTTGAACTTCCCTTCTTAATATAGGAGTCAATCGTCTGCCTCATTTCAACACGTGCAGATTGTAGGCTATGTTGAGATATATATGCGATTGCCGTGTGTGTCTTAACGAGAGGTATTTTTTTTTAATTCAACGTTATGCTACGCCTCGCCTCGGGGGTCACGGGGCTGAAGCCAGCTTGATGTGTTGAATGCTCAGAGCACTGCTGAAAAAGGTATTCTTAAAATACGCATTTCTGTTTTAATAAATGCTCATAGTAAATCATAGCATATTGCCTAAAACATAAGGTAGGTACAAAAATAGCCAGTGATACATTTGCGACCCCATAAAAATTAGGATTGCAATGGCATTTCAAAAGGTCGCATATGCTACCATTTTGGTCGCAGTGTAGTTCCCTGATCAGTGTTGAAACAGCTTTATATTTTTTTTGCAAACTGTTACATTTGAATACTTTGAAAAATAGGAAGTTAAAAAAAAAAATTGATCAAAAAATATTTTAATGTTGCTGATCAGTTTGATAAATGTAATGCATTCTTGCAGAATAAAAGTATGAATTTATAAAATAATAATAATAATAATAAACAATAGAAATCATTGTACTGACCCCAAACTTTTAAACAGTAGTATATATTTTAGTTTAACTAACATATAAGCAGGTATGGATATAATAGCCCATGAGCAGGCCAGACTGAATTTATGGGCTTTCACAAAATCTGTAGAATTCTGAGAAATGGATTTAACCGGTTTCAAACAGCTGAGTGGTCAAACAGACGGATCTGTGGGATGTTCAAACCAAAAAAACAAGAATCTTGAAGGAACATTAAATGTTTGGCCTCCTAATCAATTTGGAGGGGGAGAGGATGTGTAACTTTTTAAATATATTTTATAATATTCAGACGGTCAAAAACACAGTTATAGTTGAACCAATCATTTGGTGGGTAGGCCTGTTGAGGTGAATGCATGACTGTGGCTTAGCAAAGAAACAACACCTGTATGACTGTGTGCTATTCTAGTCGCCTTCCTGAATTTGTATCCATGTGGACTGAGATGAAATATGGCCTTGCTGTGGTAAGGAAACACTCTGAACCTGACGTTCACCAGGTGGCAGAGGTCATACACCGCCTGGATGTACGGGTTGGTTCCACTGCAATGAGAACAGTGAGGTTATACTGAAAGGAGACACACGTGCACAAAAGGATGAAGTAAAGGAGTGTGAACTGACCTGTCAGTCTGACAGTTGCTGTTACAGCTAAACACACATTTCATGATGCTGTCCAGCGTCATCAGACTTACATGCTTAAACAGTTCAAATGACTCTTCGGATTTGGCATAAACTTCCCACTTATCCTGAAAGACAAGACAAAAATGTCTGAAACTATAATTAAAACTGACATACAGTAATAAAAAGATTTTAAAAAAAAAATAAAGTTCATAAATTGTATTTGAGTTGAAGTGTATAATTTCTATAGCACCAGCATCACCCAGCAACACTGTAAAAAATGATGTCATGGCAGCATATGGTTAACTCATCAAAATAATGTAACCAATTTCAACTTAAAAAAAAAAATAATAATTATACAAGATTCAAATTGAACATTAGTTTTTGATTTTAAATAGGTGGATGTTAGAATTTAAAGTGAATAAGTAATTATAAAAATAATGACTGTTTCCAAACAGGTTTCTCAAAAAACCCTTTCACCTGCCGTTGTTTGAACAAAAGGAGCCATTATGTTTTGTGCCACAGAGAGAGATAGAGAGATTTTGATGTTTAACATAGAACTATGAACTATTCCTTTAACATACAAGCATGACTTTGGTTGAATCAGAAACAAGTTTCACATAAGGCTTCAGAACATCATAATGGAAACCAGGAGTGAGGAGCCGTCTATGCCGAAACCATTTCTGTCCAGCAGACAAAAGTAAGCCATCGCCTGAGGAGACAGTCAAGAGTCACTTAGTTATGTTTCTTCAACTTCAGACATTTTTATGTCCCATATGTAGATTTTTATTAGAAGTTATTTAAAGTTAGTTTAATAAAGGGGAAAACCATGTCAGTGAAGAACTCAATATGAAATGATTGTAAAATGGATTAAAAAGACATCAAATATTTATGACATTTTTTATTCCACAAATAAAATTTCATATCAGCCACAGAATGAATGATGAATGATTGAGATGGAAGAAAACACTGATAAAAATGAAGTATTCCCATACTGTCTGTTTATACACTTGACATTGCTAGTCAATAAATTAAATAAACTAGTAAGAATGTGAAAACTGTGTGTGAGTTTATTGTCTCAAAACCCACAATGACAGAACAGACCGTAGTTGAAGAAACCCAGACTTCATCTGATCAATCATCATTAAAACTGTGGTCTTTTGTGTGATCTTACCTAACCAAGGGATGAAAAACTTGTATGCATAGTCATCTTTGGGTTCTGTCGATAGAGCAAAAAAACCACAAGTCATTTTAAAATGCTTGTTTTGGTCAAATAGACTGTAATATAAAGCTGAAACATGCTGACCGATCAAACGGATGAGCACCTGTAGTAGAGAGAATGGTTTTCACATATGATGGGTGGTGGATGTTCAAAATGGACAATGATGGGCCAAACCACAGCGGAAATGCAAAGGGATACTGTCCACTCCACTTCAGAATCTTTTCCAAATCATGTCCATCCTGGTGAAACTAGAAATATGGAATTTTTGTGCAACTGTTATGGACAATAAAACGCATTTCAAGAACAAACCGTGGTCTAAAGTTATTAATTTCACGTGAATTCTTCAGAATGTCAATTCAATGAAAAGGTGCTCTGTTTATCGCAGTACAATATAATTACAGTATGTCATTGTGTAGTAGTGAATAGACAACGGCTCAGGCATGAGGTTTCTTTCCTCGAAAATAATGAGGTCAAATGGGGTTGGGTGGGGGGTATTCATTTTGCAGTATCACTGTAATATGATTTTCTAATTCAAGCAAAGATTATTGGACTATGATTTACAGGAAAATGCAACGTCAGTCTTTCTACTTCAAAATTGTTATTTGTAATTAATAATAATTGCAAGCAAATTCTTACTACACTATTATTTGGCAAAATAAAATACAGGCGACAACTTGCACTGACCCAAAATGTATATCATGTGCATCAGTGTAGTTTATGTGTTACCCAGTAGATATCAAAATATGATTATATGAAATATTATGACCTTTTTTTTTTTTTTTAGTAGGATAAAACTTAGCTACTAATTATTCTAATTTAAAAAAAAAAAAAAAAAAACCCAATGATTTGACTTTTTTAATTAAAAAATTATTTTCGTGTTAAATGTCTCCAAAGCTATAGGTAGGCCTATTGATTACTCATAGCTGTGGTTGTGTTCACCTCCTTGACGTGTCCGAGGAGCCAGTGTGCAGGTGGTCCTGGAAAAGGCTCCAGAGTTCGCATCCTCTTCCTCCTCTTAATCAGTAATTTAACCACTATCGCCGAAAACGCGAGCAACGCGAGTGCGAAGACATGATTCACGGAGAGCGACTGCAAATTTAACGGGAGACTCGCGTAAAGCTGCATGACGTGTCGAGTCCGTCACTCCGTCTGTCGCGCGCGGGGTCTGTTGACTCTGATCTCGATGTGAGGTTGTGGCCAGAAGAGGTAAAGCTACGCCTGGAAAGTCACAGTAAATCAAGAGAGAGTGACGGACTTTCTACTGGACAGCGTTTTATACAAGAAATAAAGAGCTAATCAGCTTTCCTGAGAGCTAGTTGCTATGGATCACTTAGGTTAAGACTAACAAAGGTATTTTTAAGCGTAAACTAAAATATGAATCAAATAAATTTTTTTTATTAAACTCGTAGCCCATGTCATGTTAAGGTTTATATATATATATATATATATATATATATATATATATATATATATATATATATATATATATATATATATATATATATATACTGTATATATTTGTAATGAAGTTAAAATTTAGCACATTTAAAATAATAGTTCATGCTTAATAACGCAGAATTTATAATTATAATCTAATACTTTGCATGTGCTTTAGCATTATCAACACACCAAAACAAGTGTACTTATGTGTTAAAACATAATTAATTAAAATGTACCTACGAATGATTACAAAGTGCACTTTTTAAACGTTTGCTTTAAGTACACTAAAGTGGCCTTTAATTTCATTAATACATTATCTGCATTTAAGATTTGAAGCACGCTACAATTGCACATTCAATACAATGAAGCACACTTCTTTAACACTAATATTATATTTAAATTTGATATTACATAATCAAATTTAATTATCTTTTTATCTTGGTGTTAAACATTGCACAGTGTTATAATGTTTATGTTATTAACTTAAACTGTAAAGTGTTATCAGAACGAATGGAGTTTTTTTTACACACGTTCTCGTTTTAACATAAAGATCAAGAGTCTAACAGCAGTGCAAAGAGTAAAATGCTATTAAAAATATCAGCTTAAATAATGTGCAGAAATATGTGTATTAATTTATACAGTATATATTCTTCACAAGTGATTGCAATTTTTATATCTCTCTCTATATATGTATATATATCATAACCCATATTCACTTTGAAAATATCTCAAATTAAAATTTTACTTTAAAGTACATTTTAAATCAGTTTAAATAATGTTTTGTGTTTTAAAGAAGTACACTTATTTTGATGTGTCGACTAATATGCTAAAGAACATTATTAATTAAATTATTAAAATGTCAAATATAATAAATTTTCATTCAAGACAGCTTTCAAACAGACAGATTTGAACAAACAACTGCTTCAACACACATTTTCTAAACTTTACCTCTTTTTTTTTTTCAAAACTTAACACAGAAATCCAATAATTGCATGCACAAAATGCAAAATGCCTCACATCTCTTGCAAAATGACACACTGCATTCAAAAGATCACAAACACATCTCAAAAGCAAACATCTGTCTTCGTTGCAAACACTTTTGCCATGATATATTTTTTAATAAATTCTAAACCTAAAGCTCTTCTTTCATGAGCTCCTATGGACATTTTTGTACAAGATCAAAAGTAATTGTCAGAGAGACAGGAAAATAAATACCAAAATATGTAGTTAGACAGAATCCATGCATAATTTAGTAAAAATATGAATATTCCAAAGGAATTGTGTTTGTGTGTGTGTGTGATGGTTGGGTGCAACTATGGGCACAATACGTCATCCACGTCACATGCTATGTTCTCTCTTGCCAGACATGAGTGTCCATGTCCATGTCTTGTATGGTGTATCCAACCTTGGATACAAGATGGTATCAGTGTCTGAAAAATTCCTCTATATGGTTTAGAAATGGTGAATATGGAGGCAGGTAGACAACAGAAAACGGGGATGAGTAACAAACCAGTTTTGGACCTGATGGGCGCGATGAAAGCTGACATTATCCCAAATGATGACAAATTTTGCCTGGTCTTCATTCTGCAGACCTTAAACAAGCATATCATGAACATCATCCAGAAAACCTATGATGTGATCAGCGTTATAGGGGCAAAGTCTGAAATGATGGTGCAGGACACCATTCAGTGTAATTGCAGCACACATTGTAATGTTTTGACCACCTTGTCCAGGGACATTGACAATGGCCCTTCGTCCAATGATATGTCTCCCTCTTCTTCTGGTTTTTCTGAGATTGAAGCCCACCTCATTCACATAAATGTATTCATGGATGATAGCATGGGCAAAGACAAAATAACATGTAGATCAATATACAGTATTGTTCAAAATAATAGCAGTACAATGTGACTAACCAGAATAATCAAGGTTTTTAGTATATTTTTTTATTGCTACGTGGCAAACAAGTTACCAGTAGGTTCAGTAGATTGTCAGAAAACAAACAAGACCCAGCATTCATGATATGCACGCTCTTAAGGCTGTGCAATTGGGCAATTAGTTGAAAGGGGTGTGTTCAAAAAAATAGCAGTGTCTACCTTTGACTGTACAAACTCAAAACTATTTTGTACAAACATTTTTTTTTTTCTGGGATTTAGCAATCCTGTGAATCACTAAACTAATATTTAGTTGTATGACCACAGTTTTTTAAAACTGCTTGACATCTGTGTGGCATGGAGTCAACCAACTTGTGGCACCTCTCAGCTGTTATTCCACTCCATGATTCTTTAACAACATTCCACAATTCATTCACATTTCTTGGTTTTGCTTCAGAAACAGCATTTTTGATATCACCCCACAAGTTCTCAATTGGATTAAGGTCTGGAGATTGGGCTGGCCACTCCATAACATTAATTTTGTTGGTTTGGAACCAAGACTTTGCCCGTTTACTAGTGTGTTTTGGGTCATCGTCTTGTTGAAACAACCATTTCAAGGGCATGTCCTCTTCAGCATAGGGCAACATGACCTCTTCAAGTATTTTAACATATGCAAACTGATCCATGATCCCTGGTATGCGATAAATAGGCCCAACACCATAGTAGGAGAAACATGCCCATATCATGATGCTTGCACCTCCATGCTTCACTGTCTTCACTGTGTACTGTGGCTTGAATTCAGAGTTTGGGGGTCGTCTCACAAACTGCCTGTGGCCCTTGGACCCAAAAAGAACAATTTTACTCTCATCAGTCCACAAAATGTTCCTCCATTTCTCTTTAGGCCAGTTGATGTGTTCTTTGGCAAATTGTAACCTCTTCTGCACATGCTTTTTTTTTAACAGAGGGACTTTGCGGGGGATTCTTGAAAATAGATTAGCTTCACACAGACGTCTTCTAACTGTCACAGTACTTACAGGTAACTCCAGACTGTCTTTGATCATCCTGGAGGTGATCATTGGCTGAGCCTTTGCCATTCTGGTTATTCTTCTATCCATTTTGATGGTTGTCTTCCGTTTTCTTCCACGTCTCTCTGGTTTTGCTCTCCATTTTAAGGCATTGGAGATCATTTTAGCTGAACAGCCTATCATTTTTTGCACCTCTTTATAGGTTTTCCCCTCTCTAATCAACTTTTTAATCAAAGTACGCTGTTCTTCTGAACAATGTCTTGAACGACCCATTTTCCTCAGCTTTCAAATGCATGTTCAACAAGTGTTGGCTTCATCCTTAAATAGGGGCCACCTCATTCACACCTGTTTCTTCACAAAATTGATGACCTCAGTGATTGAATGCCACACTGCTATTTTTTTGAACACACTCCTTTCAACTAATTCAACTAATTGCCTAATTGCACAGCCTTAAGAGCGTGCATATCATGAATGCTGGGTCTCATTTGTTTTCTGAGAATCTACTGAACCTACTGGTAACTTGTTTGCCACGTAGCAATAAAAAAATATACGAAAAACCTTGATTATTCTGGTTAGTCACATTGTACTGCTATTATTTTGAACAATACTGTATGCACAACCCAATAGCTTGATAGGTGCAAGTCTGATATATTAGAGAAATTGTATGCGTATCTCCACAAAATCACGCTGAAGGTTCTTGAATCTGTCAAATGGGACTTTATACAGCTGTTTCATTCTACGTCGACTTTTCTGGAGGACACATTGTATTGTTAAGAGGCATCATTAAGGATTTGATTGCATATTTCACAAATTCTTATAGCATTATTGGCCAAAACCAAATTCACGATAGCCGTCTCTTGCTCTTCAGTGGACTTGTGACCTAGTCTACCATGAAACCTTCACCTTGCTACTCTGTAGAAGATTCAAGAATAGTGTGAGTGTGTGCCATAAACTGTAACATAATACGTACTATTTTATACAATATAGTCAGAATGTCTTCTTACATTGAGCTGTACTGTTGTAAGATAACACACCAGACTGTAACCAGTTGTGCAGTGCACTAGAGTAAATGGATGCATGGGTGCTCAAATATATTATAGTAAAACATATGCTATGCTGCTATTGCTATTATGTGTACATTAGAACATGTATATTATATTAAATTGTAACATATCTGATATCATTTCTAAAAGTTTTAATTATACCTGCCACTGTAAATTGACTCATTATCCAGCCTCTGTCATTGTTAAACCATGGTTGATCAATGATAGTAGCACTAACTCTTCAGAGACCACTCTTCCTATTCCTGCTCTTTGTCCTCCTCCTCTTCCCTGTCCAATTCTTCCTCTTCCTCCTCTTCCTCTTCTTCCTCCCCTTCCAACTCATCTTCCTCTAACTCTGCTTCGTCCTCAGGCTCTCCCTCAACTCCCCTTACTCTGTCTGCATTGTTTGCATCCATTTTTCAAAACGTATAATTTGACCTATGGTCTATTTTTAGGCCTATTCTAAAGCCATCATTGGTTGGTGTTACAGTAAGTAAAGCAATGAGTGTTTGCAGATGAGGATTTAGTGTGAGGTGTTGATGAATTAGTGTGGCATTCTGATTGGTTTTGTCTGAAAAAGGAAATCAAGATTCTTCCTGTTAGATATTTGTGTGTTACATAGAGAACTGTGTGTTGTGTTTTCAAAAAGTTTTTTTTTTTTTTTTTAAATAGAAAACTGAGGATGTTTCCGAGGCACATCAGCTTTCTCAAGGCTTATGTCCTGTTTGCTGTTTAGAGAAATCTCAGCGAACTTCTTCAGATATTCAGTCTGGGTTAGTACTGCTCACCAAGGATGCATTTGTTTGATCAAAAATACAGTAAAAACAATAACATTGTGAAATATTATTATATATAAAAAAACTAATTATATGGAAATATATTGTAAAATGTAATTTATTTCTGTGATCAAAGCTGTATTTTCAGCATCATTACTCTACTGTCACATGATCTTCAGAAATCATTCTTATATTCTGATTTGTTATCAGTGTTGGAAAGAGTTGTGCTGCCTAATATTAGGAACCAGTGATACTTTTTTTATTCAGGATTCTTTAATGAATAAAAAGTTTAAAAGAACGACTTTTATTCAATATAGAAAGCTTTTCTAACAATATAAGTGTTAACTATTACTTTTTTTTATCATTTTAACACATCCTTTCTGAATAAAATTATGAATTTCTTAATAAATAAATAAATAAATGTACAAACCCCAAACCTTCGAATAGCAGTGCATTTTGTTACAAAAGATTTCTATTTTAAATAAATGCTGTTCTTTTTATCTCTTTATTCATCACAAATGCCAATCTCAAACTTTTGAAGAATAGTTGCATACCTGATTTATACTGAACAGGAAAAAGACTTGTTTCTTCTCCAGCTTGCCTAGTCTCTAATTAAATTTAAAGGCACGCTGTTTATATTCATTGGTTCGGATTCGGAGTGTCGTTTCCGGATAAAGGGGGTTCGAAACTCGCGCCACCTTGTGGGTGTTGTCAGGAATAGTTGAATCAGTCTTAGAACGCTGAAAAAAGTAATAAGTAAATTTACTTAATTTTTATTTGGCAAGTTTTTGCACAAGCATTTTTCAAGTAAATTTAACACATTTGGAAATTAAGTAAATCTACTTAACTAAGTTAAGTAAAAAAAATAAAAATAATAATAAGTACATTTTATTGAATAAAATTTTATTAAATAATATTCAGTTAATGCGTTTAGCAGACACTTTTATCCAAAGCAACTTACAGTGCATTCACTGTAAAACCCGATAAGTAAACTTTACTCAAACCGTTTGAGTAAATAGATTGCCTTTATTTAAACCATGTAAGTTTTAAAACTTTACGGTCAAGTAATTAAGTGATTAACTAAGTGCTGATTGAGAATTAGTGATGAACAGCTGCTGTTAACAAACAGAATCACTGAAGAAAAGAGAAACACAAGAACTACTACAACTGGCTTCAGACACAGCCTTAGATGAAATCAACTTAAATAAAATACATGAAATCTCTCAAGATCTGATTAAACAACCCCACAAACAGCATCACCAGCTCCACTTATTAATAACCAGACTGACTTTATTTCTGTCAGACGTCTACAGAAGATCTTATTGAGAATGAACTAAGGTTTAGATGTTGATTTATTGTTTCATTTGAAGTAACCATGTTAGAGATCAGTGTCTGCTTTAGTTGGGCTCTTGACCCTTGATTTCTGTCTTAGTCTTTTCTCTGGCTGTTATAACTGTGTGTTTCTAAAACACATTTGTTGTAACTCAAAAGCCCAGAAGAAAAGCCATCAGGTGTTCACCTGTACCTAGGTGTAGATGTTATACTTTATAGCTTTTTTATTTGGATTGCCCGTTTAGTTATTTTAACAACTGTTTTAAAGTTGAAAATTTGGTAAATTATTATTAGGTAACAATATGATGCCCTATCTGAGGCAGGAAGATGGTAAGATTATAATATATCCTCCTTATCTGGCAATGCAGAATTATCTTCCAATTTATTAATCGCTATGGTGAAAAAATAACTAGAAAAATAACAGTAGTAAATAGTAAAACTATTTGCTACAAATTAGTGTTTATAATTCTGATAATAAATTAAAATAATATGATTATAAATGCCATTTGCAATATAAAGAAGTGGACTGGTTTTGTAAACTTAAAATAACTGATGAGACCGGAAGCCTCGCACAAATAAAACAAAACTTCCTGAATGATTTCTGTGCAGTTTTTGCCATTTCCAGGCCTTATACTTTGACAAACCCCTCATACAATTTTCATCAGATCATCTTCAAATTCGGTGAGGGTCATCATAAGGCCTTTGTGACGTTAAATTGCAAAGATCTTGAGAAAGTTTTATGTTTTTCCATGAAACAGGAAGTTATTCTAACTCATGCAAGCAATGTCCAATCAGCCCCAATCTTTACACGTTTGATAAGTGTTCAGGTCTGAAGACATACCCATGCCCAGATTCTATTATAGTCATAGCGCCACCTGTTGGCAGCAGTGGCGGCTCGTAGGGAGAAGCACAGCTTCCCCCAAATTTTGAGGTGAAAATGTGATTTATTTTGTGTTAATAAAATTCACAATTAATTTCAGTTCATGTCTCAAATGTATATATTTGTGTTTGTAATTTCATAGTAGTAATACCATTACGTGAAAGCGTCACTTTTCTGTTGCAAATGTTCTGAATCCGCTGATGTAATTAAAACCGCTAAGTGATAGAGAGGGGGAAGGGGAGGCCTGGGGAGAGATGAGCTCTTTTTGGTGATCATATGTAGACAGGTTAGCAAAAATAAAACTACTGTAAATAAAAATAAAAATAAAAATATAGCATAGTACAGCTCAATGTTCAGTGGCAGCTGTTTGGCCGGTCCAAGTCCTTCGGATGCAGCCTTTGATATAATGAACTGTAAGGAAGTACATTCAATTAAGTATTCTCAAACAAATATGTAGTACTAAGTTTTATTTTTTTCTCACAGACAGCAACATTAAAAATATGGTCTTTTACAACATGATGCTTTGTTGTAGATTAAACTACCAAAAAGTATTTTAAGTAGGCAATTTAAAAATTGAATAACCTTGACCATATTCAGAAGAAAAATGCAATATAAACAGTAGTGCAGCAGTAATGCAAAACCATCCTAATTATTTTTCAGAAAAATACTTTACAAACCTTTACTTTTACTCTCAATTCCTTGAGTATATTAGAGGAGGCAAGATAGTAATTTTACTTAAAGGATAGTTCAGCCAAAAATTAATGTTCTTTAATCATTTACTCAGAGAAAATCCAGACCCTTGTGTTTATCTTTTGTCTGCTAGTGGTACATCATACAGAGTGGTCTCCAGGGTGTTTGACATGTGCCACATTCATTGACCTCCTGAAGACCCCAGAACATACAGAGGCAGGGCTGCACTCAAACTGATGTTGTTTTTCTAATGTTAAACCTAAGCTATGTTGTAAAATTACTTTCAGTAATGTATAGAACAATTTGTTTCATTTCAGGCTCATAAAAAAGAATAATTTACTTATGCATTTCATTTTTAACTTACATCACAAAAATCAATAATGTTTCATTGACAATTAAAAAGAGGAGAAATTGAAAAACTGTACCCATTTTTTCCACTGCTAACTCTTGGCTATAGAGAATGGCTAATAAATTATGTATTTGTTAAGCATTTTCTTAAGAAGAGAGAACAGTCCCTCCATTCTCTCCCTGCTCTCCTGTGCTCTTCTCTACTCTGTCTCTATGGAGTTTGATGTCTTTACTAAGCAGCTCCACTAGCTTCCACTCACTCCCTCACCTATGCATAGTGCCACCTGCTGGCAACAGTAAATTACTTGTTTTACACCAACTTTAACAAGCAATGTCCGATCTGCCCCAAACATCACATGTTTGATAAGAGTCCTGGCCTGAACACATCTAAAGGCATAGTACCACAGCAGGAAGTGACTTGGTTTACAATAGCTTAAGTCTCAGTAAGAACTTCTGTATGCCTCTAGCAGAACGCCGCCTTCACACTGGCAGTTGAAATCAGCTTCGATACGGCTACGAAACGACCGGAAGTCATTCATTTCCTATGGAGATTTGCGAACCGGGTCCGAACAAGTGCGGTGCGAAAAAATCATGTCCATTGGTCATCCGGATGCGTTAAAAAAATTTAACTCTTGCGAAAGGCTACAGACGGTTCCTATCCGACAATTCCAGCGGAAGTTGGAGTTGCTATGGTACTGATAAACAAACCTGAATTCATAACTTTTAATAAAATAAATAATGAGTTTATAACGATAAGTTGTCATGTAATTTTTTTCATTTTCATGATTTTCTAACATTAATACAAGTTAATACAGTTAAAATGAATAATTAAATATCGTGCCCCCCGCTCTCGGACACACTCGATCTCTCTCGCTCGAGTGCAGGGTTGTTGCAGCCCTATATACCACTATATCACATTTAGCTGACCTGACATGCACATTCAGATACAGACAATATCAATCGTTCTAATCTCTCCGCCATTTTTGTTCTACTCGCTTCCAAAGCTTTCCGATTCTTTTCAGTGGTGTAGTACGACGTCAACTGGGGGAGTATTGCGTATTACAGAGCGGATTTCAACTGCCAGTGTGAAGGCGGCGGAAATAAATAGTTGTTGTTGCATCCGCTGAGATCTTCAAAAATATGACGTATTTTATCTTCATTTGATTTCCTCTAAGACTGTGTCTGCAGTCAGTTGTTGTTGCTGTGTTTCTGTTCATAATTTTTTTTCTGCTCTCTTCTTTCCTTTAGTGATTCTGCTTGCTAATGGGCTTATTAATGTTGAGATGACTCCATATTTAATATACACAGATTTTGTGGCTCAGATAAGGCCCAGTCTGGTTTACAAACCCGATTCCAAAAAAAAGGGGAAAATAAGTTGATTTTAAATTTCATGGCATCAACACATTTCAAAAAAGTTGGGACAAGGCCATGAATAACACTGTGTGGCATCCCCTCTTCTTTTTATAACAGACTGCAAACGTCTGGGGACTGAGGAGACAAGTTTCTGAAGTTTAGGAATAGGAATGTTGTCCCATTCCTGTCTAATACAGGCTTCTAGTTGCTCAACTGTCTTAGGTCTTCTTTGCTGCTTCTTCATTATGATGCACCAAATGTTTTCTATGAGTGAAAGATCTGCACTGCAGGCTGGCCATTTCAGGACCCGGATCCTTCTTCTACGCAGCCATGATGTTGTAATTGATGCAGTTATAATGCAGTTGGCAACGCTGTGGGTGGGAACGTGCAGATTTAGGGGTGGTGATGGACAGATTCATTGTTGACGTCTCAGTGTGTGGAGAATTCTAAAATTCCAAGCAATTCTAAAAACTTCCTCTACTAAAATACTAGAAAACTTAGAATTGCTTGGAAAAACAATATGTCAAGCTATAGACAGGCTCCCAAAAACTGCCAGGGCCGAGCATATCCAAAAACTCATAGAAAATAACCAACACTGTGCAAGGTTTTTATTTAGCACAGTGGCTCGATTTACATAGCCAGACACCACTAAATGTTCCCTCACAGTTACATTGTAATGACTTTATGAATTTCTTCAATGATACAATAGATAGCATCAGAAATACAATAACAAATGTAGATTCTAAAGTGTCTAATACTTCAGTTTCATTAACCAAAGATAAACTGCAGGGCTTCACAACAGGATAGGAAGAGCTAAATAAACGTATCACTGTATCTAAACCAATAACATGTTTATTAGATCCTGTACCCACTAAGTTACTGAAAGAGCTGTTACCTGTAGCAGAAGAACTACACCTTAATAATTTCATTATCCTTGGGTCACATCCCAAAACCATTTAAGCTGGTGGCTATTAAGCCTCTTAAGAAACCACAACTAGATCCTAGTGAACTGGCAAATTACAGACCCATTTTTTCCATTTATGTCAAATTTTTGTAGAAAAAGTTGTGTCTGCTCAGTTGTGCTCCTTCCTCTCTATGAAGAATTGCACAGAAACTGCACTTGTTAAAATTACAAATTACTTGCTTCTTGCATCAGACCAAGGGTGCATCTCATTGCAGGTTTTACATGGTCTTAGTGCTGCATTCAACACCATAGATCATGACATACTCATAGATTGATTACAAAACACGTATTCAAGGATAGGCTCTAAGCTCCAACCAGTCCAATTGCTACCACTTTGTTTATTTAAATGGGGAGTCATCTCATTTATCACCAGTCAAATTTTGGAGTTCCACAAGGATCTGTCCTAGGCCCTGTGCTATTTTCAATATACATGTTGCAATTTGGTAATATTATTAGAAAATACGGGATTAGTTTCCACTGTTATGCCAATGATTCCTCAACTATATATCTTGAGACAAGACCAGATTAAACTTATAAATTAAGCTAACAGTGTGTGTTAAAAATGTAAAAAGTTTGGATGACCAATAATTTTCTTCTATTAAATTCGGTGATATTACTTATTGGACCAAAAAACAATACACAGAATCTCGTAGACTCTTACTTCCTCTAAAGTCAAAAATCTGGGTGTTATATCAGACAGCAACTTTTCTTTTGAAAAACATATTTCTCCATGTGACAAAATCAACATTAACAATAAACAAGCTACAGGTAGTCCAAAATTCAGCAGCTAGAGTCCTTACCAGGTCAAGAAAATATGATCATATTACCCCAATTTTGCAGTCTCTGCACTGGCTACCTATTAAGTTCCGTATCAGTTACAAAATATTATTACTCACTTATAAGGCCCTTAATGGTTTAGCTCCTGCGTACCTAACTAGTCCTCTACTATGCTACTATCCATCATGCTCCTTAAGGTCATACAATGCTGGACTTTTGGTAGTACCTGGGAAGGCAAAGTCCACTGAAGGAGGTAGAGTTTTTTCACATTTGGCTCCCAAACTCTGGAATAGCCTTCAGACACACTTCCTCTGTTTAAAAAACACTTGCTCTGTCTACATTAAAAAACATGTCTTTGGCCAAGCATTCAAATAAGGCATCTCATAAATTTGTACTGCAGTTTTATCTGATCAAATGCACATTATTATTGTTTGGCTTGGGTTAAACTAATTAATTTTACTTGGTTGGAACAGAAGCTATGCTAATTACATCTATATTTGTTTCTTTGTTTTGCCATAGGATTTACACAAGCTCCAGTCTAGATCCAGAACACCTGAGAAGAGATGATGCAACCCCTCAGAGGACCTCAATTCATGCTAACCCTGAAACAACAACTACCAAATTTTGCTGTTAATAGTGTTCTTCGTCTGTTTGATTATGTCTTTAATTGATTTTTCTATGCATTTCTGCCATATGCACATAAAGTGACTGTAACACATTAAAACTTCATAATCATCGGGAAGAAGGAGGCGGGAACTGGCGGACTTATTTTAAAATAAGATTTTAAAAATCAAAATAAACACAAAACAGCGCAGCAGCCCCTCACGGCCGACTGCAGTGCACAAACAAATCCAAAACAAAAACTAAAATCCAGGTATGGTCCTCTGTCGTCCTTCACTGTCGTCGCTCCTGTTTTATATCCTTCCATCTCCTCCCTGGGACTCAAGACCGGTGGGTCGAGCAGGTGTCACTCATTTCCAATCACTCCACCGGCCTCGCCCCATTCCCACGGCTGTCGGCCCCACCCCACTCGTCACACTGACAGTCACCACTGATAAACTACTACTAAATATTGTAGAAACGTAATTTCTGTAACGTTGCTTTGCAATGATTTGTATCGTAAAAAGCGCTATACAAATAAACTTGAATTTAACTGAATTGAATAGAGAAGGCATATAACATGTTGAGTTGTGTGCCATTTTGATGTGTTAACGCATAAAGTTTAGCGCTATACAAATAAACTTGAATTTAACTGAATTGAATAGAGAAGGCATATAACATGTTGAGTTGTGTGCCATTTTGATGTGTTAACGCATAAAGTTTAAAGATTTAGCACAACTACACCACCCTTGATCACAGGGGTCAGCCGTCAATCGTTGTGATGCACTGACAGCCAATCAGATTGAAGCAGCTGAGCAAGGAGCGGAAATTATGTCATAGCCAATCAGATTTTTTCATTAATTTATTTGGACCGGGGTTCTAATCCCACTCACGCAGGTCTAAACCATTATTTCACAGCTTTGTACCTTTTAATCAAACAAAATTCTAACATCTAACAATACATTAAAGCTGCAAAGTATTTTAAATTTATGTCTTGCCTTTTTGGATTACAAAACAAATGATTATGAATAAATGAGTAGTATCAAAATAAATACAGTAAAATAATAGCAGTATACATTACATGGTTATATTAAAAACATGAATGGTTATATTAAATGGCTTTTGAAATGTAAATAAAAGACAATTATATTTAACTCTTAATATTATATTATTCTCATATTCAACAGTAATATTCAAGTACTGAATGAAAATTGATTGATGGAATAATTTAAGTCACACTGAGTATAAATGATTGATTAAATGTTTCTAAAACATTTCTAAAAGCACTCGCGAAGCAATTTGTAATTTTCAGTTGTTTTTATTGAATGCTTTCAGCACTTTTTAAGATCAATACAAGGTAATAAAATAGAAAGAAAAATTTAATTCTGACAATATAGATATTACAATCTCACACTGAAAAATTTAAGTATACAGTATATAGTTAAAGAGCCACACAGATGGGAAATCAAAATGTACCTGTATAACAGTGTATGATGTAGCTGTCCATCAGTGTAAACAATGTGCAAAGTAATTAAACCAAAATGTACACAATTTATAAAGTTATTGGCTTCTAAAGTAAGGAGTCGACTCTGAATCACTGAAACGAGTCGTTATAGATTTCAAATCTTTTGCCCATCTCTATGTACGTCACTAGGAACACTTGCATAATAATCTCCGCCTACTGTGTTGGTAGAAACGAACTCTGCCAAAGAATGAAGATCAGAGGAACCAATGGCTAAAATTCATTTTTACCACAATACCAGAGCAGTACAACAAATCCCTTTTGTTCTGTTCACAACATTTCACTGATGACTGCTTTTCTAATCTCGGTGAGTTCGAAGAATTTTCAAAGCGTTTGGCCATAAAAGAGGGACAACCAATCAAAACTGACTGTCAGTTGACCAATCAGAACACAGTATGCTACCGAAAGGTGGGGTTTAAGGAAACTGAATCTTTTGAACAGCTTCGCGCAAACCGTTTGGGGATCTCTGAGAATTGAGGTAATTTTAAAATGATATTTTGACAAAATGACAATGTTTTTTAACCTTGCATGGATTTAAACCTGTTGTACAGGACTTATAAACAGTGATAGGAAGCTTTTTCATCTTTCATTTTCATCTTACTGGCTCTTTAAATATTACTAAGGGAATATAATTTATTTTTGTTGTTGTTGTTGTTGTTGTTGTTGTTGTTGTTATTGTAAAATGCAGACTCTATCCAGGGGGGTATTCCAAAAAGCAGGTTATGTGACATACCTGGGTATGTATAAGGGTAAGTTCGTGGATAACCTCAACGTTCGGTTCCAAAAACAGAGGTAACTTTCTGGGTATGTATGTAACCATAGCAACTGACTCTCTGAAGATAACCTGCTCGAGAGCAGGTTATGTTTCAGTGTAACTTCGTTTCAGAAGGTTGGTGAGCATGGCGTGCCCTTTTGACGAGGATCCTGTGGACGTTGAAGCACAAATTATACGAGGTTTTTTTCATCGGGAGAGGGTTATAAGACCGCGTATTGATGTGTTTGCTTACCCTAATGAATATTTAAAAGAGCGTTATCGTTTTTCAAAAGATTCATTAGTTTATTTAACACGTCTTTTAAAACCGCATATCGCAAATGTGACAAACCGCGGCTCTGCGCTTAGCACAGAAAACATTCTGTGCATAGCACTTAGGTTTTTTGCGTCTGGCCATTTTTTGTACAGTGTGGGCGATTCAGAGCATGTGGGAAAGGCAACTGTGTGTAGAGCCGTTCGTACAGTGTGTCTGGCACTTAAACAGTTGTTACCCACGTTTGTACAGTTCCCTGGCCATAAACCTCTGCTTGTTATTAAAGACGAATTCCACAGAGTGGCAGGTTTGTCCTTTGTAGTAAAATATATGACGCATATTTAATATTTAGTCATATTATTAATATCTATACATGTATTCCTTATGCACACACTTCATACTTCCAAAACTTTCTGTTTCAGGGTTTCCAAATGTAATTGGGTGCATTGATGGCACTCACATTCCTATTAAAGCTCCATCAATAAATGAGGGAGACTATGTTAATAGGAAATCTATTCATAGTATCAATGTGCAGGTAACAACTTAATTTTTTCCCCTTCTTAAAATCATCAAAGTCATTACTTTTTCCACTAACTATAGGTAATATGTGAGGCAACCCAAATCATCACCAATGTCGAGGCAAAATGGCCAGGATCTGTGCATGATGCCAGAATTTTCCGCGAGTCATCATTATGCCAGACATTTCAGCAGGGTATGATTTGCTTTATACAATTTTTGTTTTTTCGTTTTTACTATATTTGTGTTGTACACTTCAATCATTACAGGACAGTACAATGGTTACTTGCTGGGGGACAGAGGATACCCTTGTCTGCCCTATTTAATGACACCCTACCCTGAACCTGAGCCTGGACCACAGACACGGTTTAACCTGGCTCACAGCCGAACACGGGCCAAGGTGGAGATGACTATAGGGATCCTCAAATCTCGGTTTCAGTGTCTGCGTGGGCTCCGGGTTAGTCCAGAGAGGGCATGCGACATTATTGTGGCTTGTGTTGTGCTTCACAATATTGCCACTATAAGAGGAGAGAGCCACCCTCCTTGTATTGAGGAAGATGGCCCAGAGGAACACCGACAGATTTTAGAGGCCAACAGAGACGGAAGACTTTTGAGAGACAGGATTTGTCAAAATTACTTTTATTAGTTTTTTTTGCACTGGTCTGCCAGGCAGTTTATTTCTTCATTTCCTGAAAAACAATAAAAGTAAAATTCATTAAAATGTTTTTTTTTTATATATTGCTTTACACATACATACATACATACATACATACATACAGATAGATAGATAGATAGATAGATAGATAGAGACAGACAGACCACTTTTAACATGCAACAGATTAATATTCAGACAAGTTCTCACCTTAAAGCGATTCTCAAGTAATTCTATTTCAAGTGCTGCTTTTTTAATGAGGAGCCTTTTCTCTTCCATTTGAAGCTGTATAAGGTCCATCTCCATGTCACTTTTTCTTATTTGTTTTTGAAGATGGACCTTATACAGCTCCTTTGCTGGCAACTAAGGTGGAAAAATGTAATAAATGAGATTGTTTGGTCAGACAATAAAATTAAAATATGGACACATGGACACAAATTCTTACCCTGCTTAGATTGTGTGCTGAGGCTGAAGGACCCTCATCTGTGGGCAAATCCCTAGGTATGTACTATGAAAGGACAATGACAGTTTGTTACTCTAATGCAAAAAGGGGCCATACATCATAATGGTATGCATCATACCTCAGTGGATCTACCAGCATTGTCCACTTCTGTCACAGCAGATGTGGTCTCTTCATCGTCATCATCATCTTCATCCTACAAGACAAATATTCAAGTATACATTATTTGGCAAAAAAAAAAAAAAAAAAAAAAAAACCCTAAAAGTACCTGACAACAAATCACTTACAACTGTGACAGACTGTGTTCTTTCTGGAGAGTCCAATAATACAATCCGTCCATCAGTATCTATAAGAACACACAACCCGTTAAATTCTCAATATTATCAAAGAAAATAATACATCATATACAGTTAAATAAAATAAGCCTACATAAATTAATCTTGTTCAAAAAGCCTTTAAGTGACAGAGATAGTAATTTATCAGGATAAAAAATGAAAACAAATCATAGAGGTAAACTTACATTTCACCCTTTTTTCACCATCACTTGTGGTGCATAGTATGTGTGATGAACTGCCCCCTGGAATGCCAGCAACCACTGGTCGCCCTTTATTAAGGGACAGAGCCAGCTCCTCAGATGGGGTGAGGGGAGGTGGTGGTGGCCCCCCGCCAGTTAGACGGGCTTCAGTCTTTTTTCTGTTAGCTGCATGACAGAATGAATATACTAAATCCTGTTATAATAATAGTTCAGTAATTGTGTAATCAAATATTACCTTTTTGCACAATGTTTTTGTGTTTCATTTTGACTTGGCTTAAAGTTCTTGTGGCTCCAGAAGGATTACACCTTATTAAATAAGAAATATACATTATTATTTCAAGCTAAAGAAATAAAATGGCAGGAAAAGTAAATGCTTTCATAGTGATTTAACATATTCAAAAGTATGTATAAGTCATACTTCATTATTTTGCATTTCAATAAAACGGGAGCCAATACCAAATTTGTAATTTAATACACTCACGCATTTACTCTGTCCGTTATTTTTTGCCAAGCCAACTCTCTTGCTTTAGCCGATGCAGCTGTATTGCTTCTTTTTAATATTATTGGCTTAAACTCCTCATAAGCATGCATTAAAACTTCCAACTCCGCCTCTGTGAAATACGCGGCTCTCTTTTTTTCGCTTTGAGTTTCCATGGTGACTCGTGAAATCGGCGATCCATTGAAAATGTCTTTATACATGCACCGTGCACGCGCATTAACTCTGGGTAACCAGTCAGAGGTTGATTAAGCTAACTCTTCTCAGGTGTTTTGGAACCGACATACTCATGGTATGCCTGTTTGGGGTAAATCAACCCAGAGGTTATAGTTTATCAAATGGTAAGTTAACCAAGCTTTCTGGAATACCCCCCAGGTCTTCTCTTCCTCAATGCCCTGATGTTGGTAAATGGAAAAGACTTTAGCAGGGCACTGAACATATTTCAGGAAAGCCTGTGTGTATGTGAGGACTGTTTGGACCATGCTTCAGTTCCATTTCACAAAATCTGCACAAGTGACCAACTTGTTCAGCTTCAGGCCTTTTGTGATTTTGATGTCCTGTTTCTTTGTGTCCTCGAGCTCACTCTAAAGTGCTCCATTTCCATAAAGTCTTGGAATGGCATTCTGCGGTTTGTTAGTGTTATGAGTTAGAGTGTGGAGCAGGTGCTGCTGGGTTTACATCCACAGGCTTCAGTGTTACCATTGGCTTTCTGGCTGTTTTACTGCCTGCTTTAAAGACTCTTCTCTGGAGTTGTTTAATGATGTAGTGGTGTTCAGCAGTTCGGCAAGGTGCTTGACATACTGTGACATGTAGTTTTGTGGTCTGATGGAGTGTGCTGTTTGGATCCAGAGAGGAATTTTGGACCATTGCTTCATACTCCTGAAGATGTCCTTCTTCTCATGGTGTTTATTAAGCCAGTTGTCAGGTCCAGTACGGGTCGCAGACGAGGCCAGCACAGGCAGAGGTGACATACATGCAGTTCCTATACAGAGAGAAAAAATGATCAATTTCTGCATTCTGAACATTCAGAAGGAGGCATGGGACCCATGAGATGAGGACAGCGGGGACCAGTGGTGTCTGCAACAAGCTGAATATTTAATTTAACGTGTAAGGAAACAAGTTTATGCAGGTTTTATGAAGGTAAAGTTAAGACCTTTGTAATTGAGTCTTATATGTGAGCTGTTACATTTAGCGACTGCTCTTCTACCTCCCTTTTTTATTGTAATAGAAACTATGGAAACTTTCTCAAATCCAGACGTCTGACCGTGTGACGTCACACGGTGGCTTCTTACGTCATCACTTTACCCCTCTCACAATTGTTTGATTGACAGCAGTGCTTCAGCACAGACTGGACTTGTGTCTTTCCTCAGACCCGCCCTGTGTGAGCTGACATCGGTCTTAGATGCAGACGAGCATGACTCCTTAACCCCTCTTTCTCACCGCAAGTGTGAGCGGCACACGAGCAGCGCGTATTTTTTTTCGCCATCCATGTTAATCAATGAGTGCATTCAGACCGGGAGCAGGAGCCGCGCGTGAGCGTCAAGCAGGAGTGTCGCGTGAACAGCAGTGCAGCGGGGGTTTCGGCGTCTGGTCTTTTTTTGCTGTGCTGCTCATGCTCAATTAAAGTGAAAGCACACTTTTGATGGACAAAATAAATATGATTTAACACCAAACGTGTGCAAAATGCACAGAATAATGTCTAGTGTTTTAACAATTATAATTATGCCAGAAAAGAAAATTAAGTATAAAAAAATAGGTATTTACCCATTTCAACTTTTTTAATTAATCGGTTTGGGTGAAAGTATGGTGTATTATTATAAAAAACAATGTAGAAAGAATTATACCCATTGTTTGAAATGGTTATACTGTCTGCCGAACACGCTTTGCAGTGTGAATACTCGCGGATTAACTTACGTTTGGAGAAATGAAAGAAGTGCACCCTATTTTACAGGGTGTGGGCCACTTCTGGGCCAGAGGAAACTGTTTATGTATGCTTTCAGTGAATGCGCCAGTTTTGGGCCGGGGACCCAGCCAGAACTGGGCCAGAACCAGAGCAAGGATACGGCCCATAGGTGGGCCAGACAAATTTTGCTATCTGGGATGCGTTTATGTTTGCGCGAATCCTTCATGATCCAGCCTGAGTATAATGCATTTAAATGAATCATGGCAAATAGGCTTTCCTAATAAAGTGCTAATTAGCAAGTTTCACAATGAATGTGGTCAAAGTAAACAGTCTCTCAGAGAGCAGATCAGGAGAAAGGGGCGGAGTCAGCAGAGCTCATTAGCATTAAAGGAGAAACCCACAAACCAGCCTGTTTTGAAAAGAGCTGTTTTTGACAGGGTAAAGAAAAGGTGTCTTTTACACTAACATTGAGAAATTTTAAACAAACTATGGTACAGACTTTTCATTAAGACCCTAAATAACCATATCAACTTTGGCATTATATGACCCCTTTAACACAAAACAAAAAGTAATCGAGAAACATCTGACTGTATTTTGTGAACATTATACAGTATACCAGATATATACCAGAGACCATAGAGTCTAGTCGTTATTTACAGGAAATATAAAAGAGAGGGATAAGTAATAAGACATAAGAAATGGAACAGTGTTAACAGGACATGGAGAACTGAACATACTGGAATACAGTCGGAGTGAACAAGACAATACATTTGACATCATATGACTTATGTCTTATATTTAAGCATGTCCTTCACTTATGAAATAACTTACCGTTAATAAAATGAAAGATTTTTGATGAAATCACAGCACCGGACACAATGCACATTAAGAAAAAATGCTTTCAATGCAGGAGTTTATTGGAAGTTAATTTATATAACAGTAAATCAAAAGACCAGAAGCATATTCAATCGTTTGCTTACTCTGAGGAAAATAAAACCTTAGACATTCACATTTGTAATAAAGCGAAAAAAAAAGGAAGAAAAAAAAAAAAAAACAGATGTTTGCTCCTGAAAACACTTTGTTTTTAGGGCACATGTTTGATCTTCATGCTGATGTATTTCATACCGACAGCAAAATTATTCTTCCAGGTATACCAAACATTTCCAATGGCATAAATGGTGGGATCTTCACCCCACAAATACACACCATTGGGGTTTGTGTAGTGACAGCAATTGTACCAAAATGCCCCTAGGAACGTTTTGGCACAGTTTCTTGGATCGCTTTCTTGGTCCTTGTCAAAGGTGGAAAACTTCTGTCCATTATGGGTGAACAAAGAGTCACCTGCAAAGAGGATCATTTGTGATGTTAACATCTTATTTATAACTTATTTACAACATATTTAGGATTTATATTTAATTTTTTTGCTGACACTTCTGATTATTCAGAATGATGTATGGCTATACAGGGAACCCTCTCTACATTACTGTAATATTACATGTTAAAGGGGTCATATGACGTAGCTAAAAAAAAACATTATTTTGTGAATTTGGTGTAATGCAATGTGTTTATGCAGTTTAAGTGAGAGGAGACACTTTTTAAGTGTGCACACTTTCTCCGGGTGAGAGCAGCGTGTATCTGAGCAATGACGTCTGGTTATGTGACACAGCAAAGGAAATCTGCATGCTAACAGGGAGATTCGCCCTCGTGCATTATTTTAATGTGCTTTTGCCTTACAATAACTCTCACTGCTGACCGTTTACACATACTGTATACTCACTGCAAAACGGAGTACGTGTGAACCTGTACAATGTATAACAAATCTATTTCAACACCCTAGGCACTGCTACAATTACTGAGCTTTATGACCAATGCATGGCAAAAAAGAAAATAGTCCATGGACACGGGATTTATACGTTTTCGCCATAAGACTAGAAATTTTGTAACACCTTTACTATAGTGATTATTTTGACTTGTGTCTGTTCTAGAGTCGTTACAACTCTTTGATAAAGCTCTAATTAGTTTTCTTTTGGAAATAGGTTTCAAATTAATCCTGAATGCACTTATGCATTAAAATCCCATATCGCACAGCGCTAGTTCATTCAATAAATACAGTTAACAATCTAGAGTACTAAGTTATTAACCCAACAATAGCGGGGTCAGTAAATTTTTTTTCGCAGTGGGCCGCACAAACATATGTGTTTGGTTGTGTGGGCCGCGAGTTGAAAAAGGTTGGGAACCACTGCTGTTGATAGTTAGAGTCAAGGGTCAAGAGCCCAACTAAAAATGAGGCCAAACAAAACATTTTCAATACAATATAAACCTATAAAGCGGTGTTCACTTGCAGAATGCAAGCTTCTAGTAGCACAAAATGCAATGATCACAGTGACAACACCATTCTCATAATATGATACTCACAATGTGTGAGCTCATTGTGAATTCAAAATGTTGAGTAGGTTGAGATGAGGCAGTTCTAACATCGGTCACTGAGGAGGATTTCTATATCCTGTTTCTCAACACTATTACAGTGCTCTTACAAGGTGAGCTCATGGGTGCACATTTAGCTAACAGATTTTGGTTATAAGAACCTTCTCCAAACAAACAACTGACTTCCAGGCACAGCCTTCAATGAAATCATCTGAAATACAAAATATATAAAATCTTTTGTTATCTCAGCAGAGAATGTTTAAACAACTCCACAAACAGCATCACCAACTTCTCTCATTATTAACCACACTGACTTTATTTCTGTCAGACATCTACAAAACCGCTTATTGAGAATTAACAGACTTTTATGATGATGTTTTATTGTTTCATTTGACGCTACCATCAAGGTGATTCGTGTTTGCTATAGTTGGGATCTCGACCCTTGACTTTATAACATTATATTTTTGGAGGGTTGCTGTAACTGTGTTTGTAAAGCATATTTGTTATAGCAAGAAATACCAAAACGAGTGCAACCAGGTGATATCGGTTTGTTATTGATGATAACAAAATCTTCATCTGGATTTAGATGCAGTCTCTGTGAGGAGTTATTAATCTCTAGTTATTATTATAGTAGCTCTTTGATTATACAGTATAGGACCAACAGTGTAATCATTTATGAAGTATTTTAAAAGCATTATAATTCACAAGCATTTTTAACTGCGGTGTCATTTAAAAACAATGAGAGAAAAAAAAAAAACTATGTATGAATCTCAACAATGATGACAATAAAAAGCTTAATTCTGCAGTGCATGCTGGGTACCTAGTTTCTGTGCAGTGAGTGCACTTTGACCTCACATTAGTATGAGCACACATTGAGGACACTTTTAGCTCACTGTGACCTCACATTGTGACCTGTATGAAGAACTTTATGTCAATAATCAGTTAAATATATGAACTGAACCCACTAGTAAAAAAACAAACAAACAAAACATTCATATATATATATATATATATATATATATATATATATATATATATATATATATATATGGGCGTCTGATTAATTGTTGGTTTGGGCCATTAGAATCATCAACACCTTTCACCCCTGTAGCGACGGCCCTACATAAACTGCAAACACTATTTTCCATTAAGAAATCAATGCATTCTGGGTAATAATTGTTTTGAAGAAAGTAGCCTCCTGCAGTATTATCAGTGTTCAGATTTGACATTCAGAGACTGTTCCAAATCACACCCTTCTACACCCTCATTATATTCAATAAGTTTACTAATCTAGTTCACATAACTATATCACTGTATGAGAATCAAGAAAAGTGAAAAGAAAAACGAAACAATAACAGAAAAACAACAACAGATGACTGAAATTAAAAGAAGAATGATGAGCTAACACTCAATATAATACTTCTTCCAGGTGAAAACACACACAATATACAGACGTCTCTTAGATGTATTGTATTATTAGGGACAAGTTCATATACTGATTCATCCTTATTTACATGAAGTTTCAGTGAAATTACAAAACAAATTTGAAATTCTGTGAGCAAGAAATTTGTTCAAGTGTGACTTTATTAATGCATTTTCAAGAGTATAAATGAAAGTGTCCTACCTGCTCCTCCATTTTTGAATCCTGTAACTTGTAGTTTATACCCATCGGATTCAGGACCCACAGAGAAGAATGTGTACAGAGCAAAACCCTTCCTTCCTTTGAAGTCCTCCAGATCCACTCTCAGCATGTACTTTCTTTTGCGTGTCAGCTGGTACATGTTCTCCAGCCCTGTTCACACACACAGATGAAGAACATTTTCAACCAAACACTGGACTTGAACATCCACATAAACGCACACGAAGAACACATTCAACCAAACAAACACTGGACATGAACATCTACACAAACACACATGAAGAACATGTTCAAACAAACACTGGACATGAACATCTACACAAACACACATGAAGAACATGTTCAAACAAACACTGGACATGAACATCTACACAAACACACATGAAGAACATGTTCAAACAAACACTGGACATGAACATCTACACAAACACACATGAAGAACATGTTCAAACAAACACTGGACATGAACATCTACACAAACACACATGAAGAACATGTTCAAACAAACACTGGACATGAACATCTACACAAACACACATGAAGAACATGTTCAAACAAACACTGGACATGAACATCTACACAAACACACATGAAGAACACATTCAACCAAACAAACACTGGACATGAACATCCACTCAAATACACGTGAAGAACACCTAAATCCAAACACTGATCAATATAATGGTGACTTTAAAATTGTGAATTTCTCCTTTGGTGATTCTGCTCATTACTAGCAGGTGTCTTCAACAATGGTCAATCATCTCTCAATCAATTAATTATCGCATTAACTTTAACTCTGATTCAGTGTTAATTTACCATTCTTATTTTAACACCTTAACACTCTTGACTGTGGTCTCACATGTACTCCCAGGAGAGTTAATTTCACATTGGATTTACACAAGTCCAACAGAAAAACATTCTGGTAAATGTGCTATCCAACAAGAAGCACTTTAGAAAAGTTGAAATTACAGTTATCAGAACTCATGGGGTTTTAAAAGAGAATACAAATTGCTAACTAAATACAACCCTGAAAATTTTATATAATTTTGAAATGAATGTGCAAACCCACAACCTCATGCCTAAATGTAGACCATATCACTACTGACAGTATGCCTTCAGTCGTCTTTAATAATGATATTATGATATTAATGATATTGATATTGATAATGATATTATCATACTATTTATATTATCATAATCTGTTTTACATAGTGTCTTCATTTACTACATAACCAGGGTTGATTGTTCAGCAGCCGTATCACATATTGATTTAAATCACTAATTTCTGTTATTGGATGACCTAATCAATAAAAACGCAACATGGAAACATATAATCAACAGCTACATCGGAGAAAGAGGAAAGCCACCATCAGCTGAATTTCGGGGGCTGAGGGGGTTGCTCTGTCCAGTTTCTCTAATTTAATTCATTTGTTTATTTTAAACATTATGTGTACTACAACTTCAGAATTACATTCATACTGTATAGACTGAGATGTAAAGAACTTTGGACTGTCAACAGTGATAAGGTGTAGATAAAAGTGGTCCAGACCAACCTTACGAAGGTAAGATTTACAGGAGGTAGAATGTTTCGGGAAACACATTAACAATAAGGTACAGCTTAAGGTATAACGAAGTGGACTTAGTGTTTTGGGAAATGCAGCCTATATGTTTACTGGAAATGTGTACTTGTTGCAAAAAAAGCAAAAAGCAAAATGCAAACAAAATTTTAATAAGTATTTTCAAATTAATTATTTATATTAATTAAAATTCAAGCAAAATATATATATTTTCTCTTGTCCTGTCTTGACATCGAGCACATTTTATGTTAAATATAGTATACATTTTTATTTAGTTATTATATTAGTTATATATATATATATATATACAGTACAGACCAAAAGTTTGGAAACATTACTATTTTTAATGTTTTTGAAAGAAGTTTCTTCTGCTCATCAAGCCTGCATGTATTTGATCAAAAATACAGACAAAACAGTAATATTGTGAAATAATATTACTAATTAAAATAATAGTTTTCTATTTGAATATACTTTAAAAAAAAAAAATTTATTCCTGTGATGCAAAGCTGAATTTTCTGCATCATTACTCCAGTCTTCAGTGTCACATGTAACATCAGTCGATCACATGATCATTTAGAAATCATTCTAATATTCTCATTTATTATGAGTGTTGGAAACAGTTCTGCTGTCTAATATATATAAAAGTTTAAAAAGAACTGCATTTATTCAAAATAAAAATAATATATTTGCTTTACTATCACTTTTTAACAATTTAACACATCCTTGCTGAATAAAAGTATTGATTTTATTTAAAAGAAAGAAAGAAAGAAAGATGAGAAAAATTAGAAAAATTACTGACCCCAAATTACTGACCAGTAGTGTATATTGTTATTACAAAATATTTATATTTTAAAAACATAGCTTCTTCTTTATTTTCTATTTATTTATTTATTTTTATTCTTTTTATTCATCAAAGTATCCTAAAAAAGTATCACATGTTCTGAAAAAATATTAAGCAGCAGAACTGTTTTCCAACTTTGATAATGAATCATCATATTAGAATGATTTCTAAAGGATCATGTGATAATGATCCTAAAAATTCAGCTTTGCATCACAGAAATAAATGATAATTTAAAGTATAATAAATGTGAAAACAATTATTTTAAATTGTAATAATATATCACAATATTATTTTTTTTTTCTGTATTTTTGATCAAATAAATGCAGGCTTGATGAGCAGAAGAAACTTCTTTCAAAAACATAAAAAAATAGTATTGTTTCCAAACTTTGGTCTGTACTTTATATATATACTCCATTAACCCAAAACCAAAAAGACATTACCCAGCCAGTATTCACTCTCCACATTCCCAAATCCTCTCTTGTACTGATTCCATGGCCGGTAGAAATTCACACTGCCATCCATTCTCCTCTGAATCACCTGGGGTGGGTTTATATAGAATAAATTATTTATAATATATGTTATGATGTGTGTTGATCTAAATGATCTAAAGTCACATTCGTACCGTCCATCCTCCGTTTTCTTCATCTTTCCCACCTGAAATCATCTGACAGTAAACCCAGACAGGAATGTCCCCTGCTGGATAGATGGAGTAAATCCCACTGACTTTCTCTCCTGACTTATAGATGTCAGAGCAGTCAACCGGATAGAATTCATCAGAAACAGACTCAGTAAACCCCATGAAAACAGAGAGCAGAGCCGCGACAAACACTGCCATCTACAAAGAGACACGACTGATCATCAGTCATATGAAAAAAAAAAAAAAAAAAAAATATATATATATATATATATATATATATATATATATATATATATATATATATATATATATATATATATATATATTTTTTATTATATCGAAGCCCCCCATCCCACCCACCCCCCGGATTCTTGGCACAAATCAAGTTATAATGTCCTGTCAGTTTATTTATTTGTTTATTTATTTACAATCTGTTGTTTTTACACAATGGCCTAAAGGTTATCAGTAAGAGCATCTGTAACATCTGCCGTTTGAGTCACTCTTGCACTGCACAATGTTGAAATACTATTGCTTCACTAAAACTTGGACTCTTGTCACGCAGTTTGAAATTGTTTTGTTACACTACTAAAATAAGTTTAGTATTAATTGGTTTTAAGTAATAGGCTGCCTGTGCTCCTGTATTCAATGTTATTTTCTTTTTTATCTTGTTGTCCAACTTCATGCAAAGGTAATCCCACCACAGCGCACCAGTTCTGAGTATGGGCTACCATACTTGGCAAGTGGATTGATCTGATCTGGACTATGTAGAGGCGATGGCCATGAAAATAATGTTTGATGGCCTAAAAAGGTTTGTTTCAGTTAACATTATAAAACAATGAGCTAATTTTGTGATCATTTTTGCAAATATAAAAAATGATTCATCACAAAACCATTGTATCAGCATCATGTGAAGTCATGTTCTTCTGTGGAGGACATTTTGTACACTTTATGGCAAATGCTATCTTATTTTTTTCTATATTTGATCTCCAATGGTCTTTTGTCAAGGAGCATACTATTTTAATTGCCCATTGACTGTGTTAATTGTTATGGTTTGCACAATTTTTATAAATTTCATTTAAATAAGTATAAAAATTTGAGGTTAACTGGTCAGAACTCACAAATCAAAATGGAAAATGTTGACTCACAGGGCTGCACACGCTCACGCATTCAGCGTGGGACTCACACAATTGACACTTTTTCTCACGTTGTCTTTCACACATTTTCTCACGCAGTCAAAACTTTAATAATAGGACATAGAAAACTACTTTAGTAAACTCTAGTAGCACACGTTCAAAGCAAAGGTGTGAATCCTCAAAATCTTCTTCCACTCAAGTATGTCAGACAATCACAGATACAAACTGTTCATTCTCATGTAAAAAAATGGCCCTGGTTAATGCTAGGTCTGTGTCTAATCAGACTTTTTTACTTGTAGCAGCTTATCATTTTTATTTTTAACTGAGACATGGACTGGAGCAGATGAGTCATTCATCTTTGGTGAATTATGTCCATTAAATAGTAGCTTAATTAGCACTCCAAGATGTGTTTGAAGAGGAGGTGGGGTGGCCATGGTATTTAGGAACCAGTGCAAAATATAAACAATTTTTCCTGAGAACTTTTCTACATTCGAATCACAATGTGTACTGATGTCCCACCACTCCGTTGCTATGTGTCTTGGTTTACAGACCTACAAATCCAGATAAAGACTTTATAAAGGACTTTTCTGATTTCATGTCTCATATCTAATTTTTTGGACTTCACTTTGTAAGCAGAAGAAAGAAAAGCTACATCTGAAGTGGCATTAGATGTATTTACACAGACTGTTTAATTAAGCTGAGGTGCCATAAATGCACTTACGCCACAAAATTTCAAATTCATAAATAATTTCATAAGATCAATGTTTTCAATATTTTTGAAAACGCAAGTTAAAAACGTTGGGAAAAATGCAATACTTTTAAATAGGAAGCCAAACCACCAGTAGATGATGGTAAATGACTGAGTCATTTGTCATTCATTCAAATGGCTGATTCATTCAAGAAAGTGACTACCGTCTTTATGAATGGGTAACTGAATCATTGAATCACTTGATTCGTTCAAAAACTTTTTTCAGTATCAAAACACCGCTGTGTTTCTCGGAGACACAAAACAGTTCTACTATGGCTTTGATTGAAACCTTGTCAGTGAACTTGAAAAAAATGAGTCAATAATGTATTACAAATTGCAAACTTTGTGTCTGTTTAACTCACAATGAAGATCTTCCACGCCGACCACATGTTTACACACAGGGGCGGCGCAAGAGAATTTTAAGAGCTGCACTGAAAAAAAAGTGACATAGCAGGTCTTTGAATTTACAAAAATTAAACATGTACAGTAGTTGGCCAACCAAAATGCCTATTACTGCCGCATGTACCTCCACCGCAGGGCCAAGTCAGTTGTGTGCTGAAGTTGTTCACGAAACTACCGCCAGGTGGCGAAAGGGACTGTTTGAAAACTGACTGAAATTCATATTTTGATTTGTAAACTGAGATCAAACAAGGAAATAACAATAACATTATACAGGGTTTTCAAGGGGTCATAAAAAGTAATAAAAAGTCATAAATTTAACAATAAGAATTTAAGGCCATAAAAAGTCATAAAAACTTCTGGTTTTTCCATACAAAGTCATAATAAACATTTATCCATCTTAAATTGATATGCTCGTCCATTAATTTGTTCTTCCATCAAAATGCGCTCGCGGCGGCAATGGCATTAATTTGTTTTGCCTGTTGTAGTTCTGTAGTAGGAATCTGGGTGGCATCACACTGATATCACAGCATTCCAGAACTACAACGTCCATGCGGCAGCATACATACTTGTCCGTAGGACTTGCACAGAAACCCGCACAAACTCCGAACATACTATATCATACTAAGTCACTGCTTAGGTTAACCCCTTTACGTGCAAACATCGCCGACAGCCCCAGTTTATTATTGTTTCACTTTCACAGCACGTTAAACATCACTCTCTTACTTGATCTGGGCTTTAAAGTGAGTTTTGAGTAAAAGTGTAATAATAATTTCATAAATTGTCTGATGTAGCTTGATGCTAACGTTAGCTCTAATGCTACTAATAGCAGGTGTATTTTTTCTTCATAATGCATTTTTGTCACAATAATTCATGTAAGGTCGTAAGAAAATGTTTTGTTGTATTTTTATAGTAAGACTTTTGATAAATAAGGGCTAAATGCAAACAGAGACTGAATTGAGATCGCTGCTTTGTCTTTGTAAAGCCTGAAAAACCACAATAAAGGCTAATAAAGGTGGAATAAAAACAAAAGAATAATGATAAAAGAATAATGCGGATAATGTGTCATACCTGGCGGAGGTGTGAAAGACTCGTTTGGTGAGAACAATAGAACAATAAATCGGGGAGTTTTGCAAAGCCAACACACATACAAAATACACAGGAGAGTTTACATGTGAGATCTTACAGAGATGACAAGTGCCATATATCAATCTGATTAGCCTTCTCTAAAAACACACATGACATGGCCTTAGAAAATATTTCATAAAATTCACAGTTTTACAGATTCGATTATGACATTTTTTATGAAGTTTTGGAAGACTTGTGGCTTTAGCTACACTGTATTTTCAAACTCATATCCTACATCAACAATTTTTTAAAGACATTTAAAAAATATGTTTTTAATATTTCTATTTTTGTTTTTATGTTTGAGCTTATATATCTCTATTATCATAATAGTCTGAGTGATTCTGATTCCTGAACAGTAAACTTTGAAGTGTCAGCTTTGTGAACAAAGGTTGATTATGTATCTAGTCAGAAAGAATCATGAGCAAAAACCTTTTTATTTTGGGTATGTCATTTCTGTCTCCATGCCAAAAAAGGGGGGTTACTAGTAAAGGGTTAATTGATCACAATGGGTAAATGTACCTTTAATGATCTCTGGCTCGAAGACGGTGCGTTTAGTAGCTGGCTCAAGCTCATCGCTAACAATCGGTATCAAGCCTATTGTACTCTGTGTAAGAAGACGATGGAGTTGTCTAGTTTAGGCATAAAAGCCTTGAAGTCGGATGCCAAGTCAGAAAAGCATATCGCTGCTGTAAAAGGCCTGCAGCAAGTGCGTGCGATCCATCAGTTTTGTTCGGCTCTGTCACAAACATTACCCGGTCCAAGTACAGCGCAGGATTCCATTTCTGTCGCATCCAGTGCCACACACAGTGGTTTCAGATCAGCCTCCACACTGAAAGCGGAGGTCCTGTGGATGTTAAATACTGTGACTAAACACCAGTCATACAATGGGAACGAGGATATTGCCGAACTTTTCCGAACAATGTTCCCAGACTCTGAAATAGCCAAAACATTTACGTGCGGAAAAGATAAGACCTCATACATCAGCCGGTTTGGCTTGGCAGATTATATGAAAAAATAGCTCATCTCCAAGGTCTCGGTGCCTTATGTTCTCATGTTTGATGAAAGCTTAAATCACACAAGCAAGAAGAAACAGCTGGACATACACGTTTGGTTCTGGAATGATGACAAGGTGCATTCCCGGTACCTGGGATCACACTTCATTGGCCATTCCACAGCCCAGGATTTGCTAAAGCACTTTAAGTAATTAAAGTTTAATATTTAAAACAAATATTATTTCTAATGCTGCATGTAATATTTGAAATAACTGAACCTTCAAACCTATGACTATGAATAACCTAAAACTTGTGTTTGATCCATTTATTCAAACCAATTTGGAGAGTAGGGAAACCGTTATATAATAATATGTTAATGGTTTCTACTCTGCACCACTCTAGCCAAACTCTTTTGAGAAAATAGAAAAATAACTATATACAGTATTGTTCAAAATAATAGCAGTACAATGTGACTAACCAGAATAATCAAGGTTTTTCGTATATTTTTTTATTGCTACGTGGCAAACAAGTTACCAGTAGGTTCAGTAGATTCTCAGAAAACAAATGAGACCCAGCATTCATGATATGCACGCTCTTAAGGCTGTGCAATTGGGCAATTAGTTGAATTAGTTGAAAGGGGTGTGTTCAAAAAAATAGCAGTGTGGCATTCAATCACTGAGGTCATCAATTTTGTGAAGAAACAGGTGTGAATCAGGTGGCCCCTATTTAAGGATGAAGCCAACACTTGTTGAACATGCATTTGAAAGCTGAGGAAAATGGGTCGTTCAAGACATTGTTCAGAAGAACAGCGTACTTTGATTAAAAAGTTGATTAGAGAGGGGAAAACCTATAAAGAGGTGCAAAAAATGATAGGCTGTTCAGCTAAAATGATCTCCAATGCCTTAAAATGGAGAGCAAAACCAGAGAGACGTGGAAGAAAACGGAAGACAAGAATCAAAATGTATAGAAGAATAACCAGAATGGCAAAGGCTCAGCCAATGATCACCTCCAGGATGATCAAAGACAGTCTGGAGTTACCTGTAAGTACTGTGACAGTTAGAAGACGTCTGTGTGAAGCTAATCTATTTTCAAGAATCCCCCGCAAAGTCCCTCTGTTAAAAAAAAGGCATGTGCAGAAGAGGTTACAATTTGCCAAAGAACACATCAACTGGCCTAAAGAGAAATGGAGGAACATTTTGTGGACTGATGAGAGTAAAATTGTTCTTTTTGGGTCCAAGGGCCACAGGCAGTTTGTGAGACGACCCCCAAACTCTGAATTCAAGCCACAGTACACAGTGAAGACAGTGAAGCATGGAGGTGCAAGCATCATGATATGGGCATGTTTCTCCTACTATGGTGTTGGGCCTATTTATCGCATACCAGGGATCATGGATCAGTTTGCATATGTTAAAATACTTGAAGAGGTCATATTGCCCTATGCTGAAGAGGATATGCCCTTGAAATGGTTGTTTCAACAAGACAATGACCCAAAACACACTAGTAAACGGCCAAAGTCTTGGTTCCAAACCAACAAAATTAATGTTATGGAGTGGCCAGCCCAATCTCCAGACCTTAATCCAATTGAGAACTTGTGGGGTGATATCAAAAATGCTGTTTCTGAAGCAAAACCAAGAAATGTGAATGAATTGTGGAATGTTGTTAAAGAATCATGGAGTGGAATAACAGCTGAGAGGTGCCACAAGTTGGTTGACTCCATGCCACACAGATGTCAAGCAGTTTAAAAAAACTGTGGTCATACAACTAAATATTAGTTTAGTGATTCACAGGATTGCTAAATCCCAGAAAAAAAAAATGTTTGTACAAAATAGTTTTGAGTTTGTACAGTCAAAGGTAGACACTGCTATTTTTTTGAACACACCCCTTTCAACTAATTGCCCAATTGCACAGCCTTAAGAGCGTGCATATCATGAATGCTGGGTCTTGTTTGTTTTCTGACAATCTACTGAACCTACAGGTAACTTGTTTGCCACGTAGCAATAAAAAATATACTAAAAACCTTGATTATTCTGGTTAGTCACATTGTACTGCTATTATTTTGAACAATACTGTATATAATATAACTATATATAATCTAAATCTCTTAATTTGTTTCATCAATTGCATGGTGTGGTTGTATTTTCAGAAACAGCCCACATGGATAACTTGAATAGAAACAGACATGTAGGCCTAGTCAAACTAGTCAATACTTGCTTGAACTTGAAAAGTGCAAAAGTGTGTGTGTTATCAATTAAGTGGTATATTTATTTATGCTCAAATCTTTTTATTGTTTTCCCTCAAAGAGTGTGTGCAGCAGCTGAATCTCAGCATGCTGGTCTCTGTATCGATGGATGGGCCCAATGTAAATGTAAAGTTCTTTGAGCTTCTCCAATCCGACTTAAATAAAATGTATGGGGGTGCTCAGCTGGTGTCCATGGGGAGCTGTGGGCTTCATACTCTGCACAATGCTTTCAAGGCAGGTTTCTCCATGTGGCAGGTGCAAAAGCACACACTCTTTATCAATGTTCCAGCGAGGAGGGAAGACTACTTGACATTCACAAAGTCATCAGTGATCCCGCTATCATTCTGTGGCCATCGATGATTGGAGAACCTGCCTGTGGTAGAAAGAATTCTGGAGGTCTGGCAATCACTTCAGGTGTATGTGGATGCGGTTAAAAGAAAAGAGCTGCCAAACCCTGGTAAAGGCTCGTATGATACAATAGAGGCCGCTCAAAAGGATCCCCTGATCTTGGCAAAGTTGCATTTTTTTGCGACCATCGCCCGTACCTTTGACCCCTTCCTGAAGAGGTACCAGACGGATGGGCCAGTAATGCCATTCCTTGCCAAAAACTTGGCTGAGTTGATCAAGGTATTTAAAAAATAAATTTTGTGCTTGTCTGGCTCCTCAACTACTATACTTAGGTATGAGTATGATGTATTATGTACACTGTGTTTAATGGATGAAATTCTTCAACCTTGTTAAAACTGTGACATTACTGCATGAAAAATATGGATGTAGGGCACTTACATTTTTCATCTGGATTTTTCTTCTGTCATAGAATACTGAGGCCGTTTGTGAAGCGAGAAGTCCTGCAGGACATTACAAAACTACAGCTCACTAAGCTGGACTTGAGTGAGAAGAAGAATTTGCTCCTCCCACAGAAAATTGACATTTGCCTAGGTGCAGATAAAGCCCTGAAGGTATTATGGTCAATTTTGAAGTTGTAGTTGAAGTAATTTTAGAAATTTTGGTCAGGATAAAAGAAGCAGGAATCATTGTGTTGTACATTCTACTTGTTATTTTATTGTACATCCTTCTTCAGGACACTAAAATATCAGATCTCAGAGTCCTTGAATTTAGAAGGGACTGCATGCAGGGGCTGACTAATATAGTCTGAAAAGTGCAGGAGAAGAGCCCACTCAAATACACCACTGTTAGGCAGATGGCCTGTCTGGACCCCTCTAACATGTTCAGAGACCCAGACAGGTGCAAGGAACAAATGAAATGTCTGGTGCAGTCCTTTCTACAGGCAAAGCAGCTGGCAGGAGGTGTATCTGCTGGTTTGAGTAGTTCTGGAAGGGGCTTTGACCAAAGTTAGAGTACCATGCTGAATTATACTAATTATTTAAGTGTTTATTAGACTTTGTTTACAGCATTATACTTAAGTGTGCCATCTTGCAGACATTTGCTACATTTATATACATTTTCTCTTTTCCCATCAGGGCTATTTTTTAGGTGGATCTCTAGCTTTTGTCATTTCCTCTTGTAATGGTCCTGCACCTGTTCTATGTGCAGTGGCTCATGATTTTGGATTATTTTACATAGGGTTTTCCTTGCTTAAAATATTAAGTTTAGGTGCATCACCTGAGTGTTTTTAGGAAGCACATACACCTAATAAGTGTTAACACATTTAAGAAAATAAATGTAAAAATTAGAAGGTAGCTTATAGTCTCAAAATGAAAGGTATCCTGACAACAGTAATCAACTGTCAGGGTTGGCAAGGGAGGAACTCAAGTGCAGACAGGGATCACAACACACAGGATTTATTTAATACAAAAAGGGGAAAACAAAACCCACGAGGGGGAAAACAACAGCTAGGGCGGAAACTAAACAACTTAACAGGACAGGATTGACATGACAAACAAACAAACTCTTAACACTAACTACAAACACTCACGGTAATACAAGGTCTTCAGAGGTACAGCACAATCACAAATGTGGCACAATCACAATGAACCGATGCAAGACAGAGCACACTAGGAGATCTAAATAGGGGGAACAATTAAGACACGACAGGTGGCACAGATAGGACAATCACGACAAGACTAGGATAACAAGGGGGGCGGGGCAAGGGAACGAGACAACACAAGCACATGGCCCAAAGACAAGGCCATGTGCTTGTACACAAAACACGGGTCTGCCATGATCCTGCCTCAAGACTAGGAAAAATCAAGGACACGAGGGCAGAATCATGACATCAACAAAACAAACTGGATGAGCGAACATGCAGGTGTTGCAGATTAACACATTTTCTGGTCATGAGTTTAAATTTGTATTCATCTGAGTTTAGTGGATTTCCAAGTCCTCTGAAATCTTAGGAAAAAATTGAATTTAAACCATCATAACCAAATGTTATTGTAGTCTTTATAGAGGCTAAAGTGGATCAATATAATTCTAACTAATTCCCTTTGTAACTTTGTTTTGTTTTTTAAGGGGATGTCATTCTACAACAGTTTGAGGCTCTCCTGACACTTGAGTGTAGGAATGAAGAGTTTCTCTCCTTCCAGCCAATGTTAAAACAGCTGGACACCTTCTTGTGTGGATGTTTAAGCCATGCCTATCCAGTGGCTTGGGCATTTTGCCAGAAGCTGCTCACCCATTCTCATGGACACGCTTCAGTTGAAAGGGGGTTCTCTGTGAACAAGGAGGTTGAGACTGACAATATGCAGGAAGAGACAATGATTGCACACAGTCTTGTTTGTGATTATGTATATTTGCACGGTGGGGTGACCAAAGTTCCCCTTACAAAAGAACTGCTGGTCTCGGTGGGTGCAGGCAGGTCGAGGTACCGCATTTTCCTTGATCAGCAGCGTGCGAGGAAGGAGAGTGAAGCAGGGACACAGAAAAGAAAGCTGGCAGAGGAGTATTTGACCGACCTTAAGAGAAAGAAAACCACTGTTCAAGAGGTTTCCACCTGTCTCGCCAGAGAGGCTGACATGCTGGCAGAGGAAGCAGAGGGCAAATCGGGTTCAAAGATGGCCCAGCTCCTTTTAAAATCAAATGCCCTCAGGCGGGCAAGCAAGGAGAAATTGGCTGAGCTGAAAAAGGTTAAGGAGGAGATCACCATTAAGGGAGACGAACTGAGAAAAATGTAGACAGACACTGACTGACTGACTTGTTATTTTGGAAAGTAATGCCATAGAATAATTGTTAATTTACAATGTTACTTTACATTTTTACAATTGTTAAGTGTTCCTGTGTTCTTGATACTCAAGAAAAAGAAGGCGAAGGATTCAGTTTCTTAATCTTAAGAAATAATATAATTACTCTTTACATAATAAAACTTTTACTTTCAATGAAAGCCAATAAAAAAGTCTTTTGAAAGGAATTTTAATGACTGAAGTTATTTATCGTAATTCGTGTAGGTCATAAATTCAAATCATATTGGTCATAAAAAGGTCATGCATTTTACTGATTAAACCCTGCAGAAACCCTGATTATAATACAGCATTATAACATCCTTAAAAATCTGAAAATTTATTTAAATATAAATATAAAAATATGAAAATTTATTTTATTTAAATATATATTTTTAGAAAGTTTATTTCAAAATGTGTAATAGTAGTGGGTTCAGTGGCGGTTGAATTACACCCTGGGCGAGACCCCCTTCTAATTATATTTTATTATAACAACAGTGAAAGAGAAAATAATATTTCTCAATTGCACAAATCCTTCATTAGAACATTTGAAAAACACACTTAAGAGAATCCAGTTATTTAACTATTGCAATTACAACAGGAAACACACTGTTTAAAGGGATAGTTCACTCTCGAATTAAATTTTGATATGTTATAGCTTACCCCAAGGACATCCAAGATGTATGTTTCTTTGTTTCCTCAGTATTTCCCATTTTTATATTTTTAGGTCAAACCATTCTTGTCTGTGACTCATATAATGGAGGTCTATGGTCACCACCTCAAAGAGCATGCACAGAGAAGTCCAAATTAAACAATTCCCCATCATAAGTACACACTGATGACCTAAGACACGAAACAAGCGGTTTGTGTAAGAAAACGAACAGTATTTATATAGTTTTTACCTCTTGTACACAACCATGTCCAACTGATCTGAGTGCACACGTGCTTCCTGGTGTGTGACGTGTGCGCGCATTCTGGCTTAGTCTGTGCAAGCGCAGAAAGCCCCGAATGTGATCTCTCACGCATGCACACCACTCATTGTTTACTATTTACCACACGCTACGCCACCAATCTGCACTGTCTGGAATATAATGCAGTAATTGTAATTAATTAACTAGTTTATAATGCACCCTATAATCGTTGCGATAATAATAAAAATACAACACATTACCCACTCTATTGACAGCGTGCCATTGGGTCCCTCTGGCATTGGACGTCGCCTCCAGTTTAAACGTGGCAAACTAAATACAACGTGCAAAACGCTGGGTCTCAACAGCGGAGAAAACGCAGGATCTTCAGTCAGGCAGGTGTGTGATGCGATACTGTCAATGTCCTCGTCGTCGTCTTGTAGTTGTACCATTCGTGACAACATATGCTCTCCACTTCTGTTGGCATCTCACAACACTTGCTACTAAAACACCACCAATTTTGAAGAGATCTCTGTCTCTGAGGCTTGAAGCTTGCTGCTGCAGAGGATCGCTCCTGAGTACTTGGTCTGTGTATTCTGGTTCAAATAAATATGGTTTTGAAAAAAATTCAACGTTGTCTATGGATATATTGAAATCGTCTTCCATTGCAATTTCCTGTACGTCTAAATATGTTTAGATCTTCACAGTGAATGGTAATACTTCCGAAATCTGTGTAAACCATAGGCAGTAAGTGTAAACAATGAGTGATGTACACGCGCGAGAGATCACTTCCGGCGCTTTCCGCGCTTGCACAGACTAAGCCAGAGCGCACGCGCACGTCACATCAGGAAGCACTCGCGCACTCAGATCAGTTGGATGTGGTTGTGTACAAGAGGTAAAAACTATAAATACTGTTCGTTTTCTTACACAAACCGCTTGTTTCGTGTCTTAGGTCATCAGTGTGTACTTACGATGGGGAATTGTTTAATTTGGACTCCTCTGTGCATGCTCTTTGAGCTGGTGACCATAGACCTCCATTATATGAGTCACAGACAAGAACAGTTTGACCTAAAAATATCAAAATGGGAAATACTGAGGAAACAAAGAAACGTACATCTTGGATGTCCTTGAGGTAAGCTAAAACATACCAAAATTTAATTTGAGAGTGATCTATCCCTTTAAGGTGCAAAATCTCCACTCCCAACATTGCCAAAAGATAATGAACACAGTTCTGCACAAAGTATGACAGTATAAGTTGTCAGAACTTAAATAAATATACACTATGTACATAAATCTGGCAAAAATGTATACAATCAGATATATAAAAAATATAACCTTTTTTATTTCATATCACATTGTTTAGAGCATAAGAAACAAATGGTAAAAAAAAAAAAAAAAAAAAAATGTCTCCAATGATCCATTAATTGCCCATCAACGATGTTAATTTGTTATGGTTTGCAAATTTTTTATGAATTTAATTTAAATAAATATAAAATGTGAGGTTAACTGGTCAAAACTCATGAGTCAAAATGGAAAATGTTGACTCACAGGGCTGCACACTCTCACACATTCACCGTGGGACTCACACAATTGACACTTTTCTCACGCCGTCTCTCACCACATCCATTTTCTCAAGCAGTCAAAACTTTAATAATAGGACATAAAAAAATACTGTAGTAAACTAGTATTTACTATAGTAAATTGTAGCAAATTATAGTATACTTTAATCAACAGTTTACTACAGTATTTTTTAATATACAGATTTGGTATCTTATTTCATATTTTAACAGTTGATTTTTCAACTTACTGTCACTTGCTAAATGGTTATTTAACAATTGCATTCAATCATGCTGTTGCACACGCATTAGTGTGATTCAGTTTGTTTTCTGATCAAAATCGGAGAATTGACTACTGCACTCCTGCAAGACTGCATGTTCAAAGAAAAGGACTCTTTTGGTTTTATTCTTCATGTTGATAAAGTTACATATGTACTTGGGCATACTCTTGCTCTGGTTATGTCATATGGGTTTCCCATTGTTGGTATCAATATTGAAGATGCTTTTTTTTTCTCAGATCATAAGCCCATTGTTTTCAGTGTCATACTATGAGAGCCGTACAGTAACGGAGTACATTTACTTGAGTACAGTAAATTTTGAGTTTATTTTATAAACTCCCAAAAGTGAAGATAGAATTCTAATGAAAGCCCGTCAATACCAGGGGATTTACCTTTTTTTCGTTGAGTGCAGAGCTTGATTAATTTCATCTACTGACAAATCAGCGTCACAAATTTGACTAAACTCATTATCAATAACTGTAATATGGTGTTTAATTGTATCAATGAATTTTTCACAGCTGTCATAGTTAAATTTAGAGTTGTAAAGATTGCTAAAAAATTTGGTAACAAATTCTGATATTTTTTTGGGGTCTTTAGAGGTAACTCCATCGATGTTAAGAGCTGAAAGAGCTTTCCTCTGACCGTTTCTTTTTTTCCAGGGCAAAAAAATAGCTAGAATTCTTTTCCCCCTCCTCAAGCCATTTTGCCCGAGATCTAATATATGCACCTTTGGCCAACTCTAAGTAAGCTCTGTCGAATTCCAGATTCCTTCTTCATAAGTCTATTAACCAGCTCTGAATAAGTTTTATGTTTAATATCTTTAAGTTCCTTGCTTCTTTTAACTGCAATATATCTAGCTTTATATTTAAAGAATTTATGATCTGATAAGGGGGCTGTGACATGAGAAGCATCTTTTACATATTTAAGGATAGAAGATGAAATTAAAAAAAAGTCAATCCTAGACCTAAGAGATAAACTTCTATTGGACCAGGTAAAATCTTTTGTATAAGGATTAAAGAACCGCCATGCATCAGTAAGAGAGTGATCGGAGCACAGGAAAAAAATTAGGCCATTATTCATCCTATCAAGTCCAGGGGGATATCCATCCAGGTGATAGTCCATACAATCATTAAAATATCCTCCCGAAATAAAATAAGCATTATTATATTTTTGGTGCAACTTTTTAAGCTTGTCCACTAGATGAGAGAACATTACTCTATTGGATGCACGGGAGTTGTGTCCATATACACAACAAGCTATAAAGGTGGCGTTATCTTGTTTTATTACAACACAAACCCATCTACCTTCATCAGAGCATACAGTTTCTAATACAGTCCCTTTAAATCTGTGTAACAATATAGCAGTCCCAGCCGAGTGGCTACTGCCATGACTAAAAAAAATTGAGTTTCCCCATTGCATTCTCCAAAATTTGACATCTGTTTCCCCTGAATGAATTTCTTGAAGAAAAATAAGATCAGCTGCACTTCTTTTACAAAACAAAAAAATTGCTTTTCTTTTCAGATTGTCCCGCAACCCTCTAACATTTAAGGTTATGACTGACAAGGAGTTAAATTAATACTCCATAACAAGAACAAGAATAAGAGAAAATAACAAAAATATTAGCTACTTTAATTAGACTTACTGTAGCTACCAGAATGTAAAGGGAGAGGTGGATAATAACCATAGCGCATTGTTAATGAGGTGATAAACAAAATAGGGATATTAATTGTAACGGTAACAATTAAAGAACAACAAAAATAGTTACCTTCTTATTTATGCACAACTAAAGAATTTTTGCACTGTTTATATTGATAGTCAAGATTCATCTTTTCGATTTTTGCATGAGAAAAGTAACAAGTGCAAGTAGCAGCTCAGTTTACAACGACATCAGAATAAAATATTTGTTTCCCATCAATCAAAGCAAATGAGTTGCGAAAGGTTGCCTTCTTGCCCTCCTCCCTTGCCTTCTTCACAAGAGGCCACAGTTTATCCCGCGCTTCTCTATCTTCAGGAGACAGCGGCTCCGAGAGATGCAGTTTATTATCAGTTAGAAACTTGCAACCTTTAGCAGCACCCCAAATGATGTCACGACTGCTGCGCTGTGAGAACAGAATTATGATAGATCTGATCTTTCCATCCGTCCGCTTCGGACCCAGACGATGAACGACATCGACACTGTCCTGGAGCCCGTCTCCGACTCCAGGAGCAATCTTCCCTAAGATGTTGAGGACGACACTTCGGACATCCTCGTTGTCTTTTTCCGCAACGCCGTGCAACTTTAGAAACCATCGCCAGCTGTAACGTCTACACTCCTGTACACTTGCTTTCAGTGATTTGTTTTCCTTTCTCAGAGCGTGGACCTCAGATTCCAGATGATCAATAGCCTCTTCATGCACGCCAATATCCAAAATAAGCTGTTGCACCGTCGCTGTTAGACTTTTGACTTGTTTGGAAGCTGCCTCAGTGATGGTTTCAATCGATGGTTTTTTTTGCAGCTGGCTTCTGAGGAGTGTCCGGGAGGGATGTGACAACAACCTCATTTTCGAAATTTGGACATCCGTCAAACCACTGTGATTCGGTATCTTTCTTAAGTTTAGAACCAGTACTACTCGAGGCTGATGCTGAATCCTCAAATTGAACAATTGAGCCAGATGCGTCAGAGGACATGGTGTCAAGCCAATCTTGTTTAACTTTCTTCTTGCCTCTTTTTCCCATGCATAAAGATGTCAAAACAAAATCACATAACTTTTTCACGTTATCACCAGTCCAATTAATAGGTTATCACCACTTCATCTTTATTTCCCTGAAGAGCAAAGATACACTACCACCTACACCGCTGCCATCTTGGCCTCCTCTCGCCAAGCCGGACACGTTGTGGCTCCCGTAGTTTGCTGCAATTACGTCAGTCATGGCAGATCACATGGCGTTTGCTTACTTGATCGCGTTTAAGATGTGTGTATAAGTGGTGTTTTGGAATGGTGTCTTCCAAAACAAGATAACATATTGAATATATACTTTAGCAGTATGACATGGGTGTTTCTGCTAATACAAAATGATAAAAGTAACCTATAAAAAATTCCCTGGTGGGTATGTGTTTTCTAAGAAGGTTTCAGCAACAAGATTTACAGTACCCTCCTGCTGAGCTCTTTTTAACATTTTAAACATAACACCACTGATTTTCATATACAGAAAAGCACAATTCTGTTAGATTTGTATTGCGATTTAGACAAACTATTTGAAAGTGAACAGAATGTTGTCAAGTTGTTAAGTTGAAGTTACAGCAAGTTGTTAGCAGTTTGCTAACCACATGCAAGTGAAGTATAAACACAGCTAAATAAACTATATGAAGAATATAATAATATAATAAGAGTATGAAGAAACCAAACAAATGGAACATAATGTATTATGTATAATTTGTATATGAGCATGCATGTATGACCACATTAGATTGTATGTTTTTAAGATTAACATTTTAGTTATTAAAAATGCTCATTTAAATAGGTTATGCTGTTGATTACTGTAAAAGGTCTCTATAAAAAAGAAAGTCATGCAAAATAAACATACACAAACTTTATATTAACAATAAAGTAAATACAGTAAAACAGTATTTAATAAATATCATTTATAAGTTGACGACGACATAAAAATGTATTGAACTGTTTTAAAAGTACATATGAGAATTTCTGAAACTGAAGTCGACTCGCAATAAACTTGAAATGCATGTCATCGGTGTCATCAGTGAATCCAGCCAATCGTGGATCAGTTGTGTCGTCATCAGAACCTGTGCAGCCGCTCTTCAGAAGCTGCGCTGGCTGAGTTCTCCGGCTACTCTCAATTTTTTTATTTTTTATTTTGTTTTATTGAAATGCTAAGAGCATACAAAATCAATGCCAGGGGTAAATACAATTGCGAGTACAGCTACAGATTATATAGTCAGAAGAATATTATGCAAATGACATAATGAGACAGTTTTACGGGCTTTGGAATTGCTAGATGTACTGAGAGTTTCCAGGTAGGATTTAAGTTCCTTATAGAAAATAAAAAAATAGGGCTTAGCATCCTGAAATTTACATTTATGTATAAAAAATTTTGCTAGAAAAATAAAAAGGTTTATCAGAAAATATTGGTCCTTTACATTTTTATCAAAGTTGTGCTGACCAAATAAAACATCTTTGTATAACAAAGAAAAACTCTGTGATGAAAATGTGTTAACAAAGATACAAAAATTCTTCCAGAACAGACTCGTATATGCACTGTAAAAAATGTTGCCGTTAAATAACAGTAATTTTCTGGCAGCAGGGGTGCCAGTAAAGTACTGTTAATTTACAGCTCTTAACCATTAATTTACCACTCTTATTTTTTAACAGTATTTTACCGTAAATTCTACCATGGAAATTAACTCCACTCCCACTGCTTCAAACAGTTCGAGTTTTTAAAACTAGCATTCCTACGATGTTAGTACTATTAACATATTTCATTTGAGTCCACTGAGAAGGAATATTTCTTACACTTAATGTGCAGTAATAAAGTAACTAAATACATGACTTTTACTCAAATCACTGCGGCTCATTGTCAGCTGTATTACACATGTATGTGCTGAAATACTCAACACAGAGATCATCACTGTATCAGCAGTTCCACATTTACTGCCTTTATATAAAGCAGCAGAAAATCTGAATTTGTGGCTCATCATTGACTGAAGCACCGGCTCTACTCTCCAGCACAATGGTGAACAACAAAACTACATTAAACTAAACGATCTCTCTTGTGCAAACACACATTAATACAGTCAAGTTCAGTATTTACTCTCATTATCAGTGTATAACTTTGCCTATTTGTTTTCTATGGATGTTCACAAATATTTTAGTTAAATTAACTTTTTTTTCATTTGGTAAATCTGACGTTTACATTTTACAGTATATTACTGTTTTTCCTTGACTTGACGGCAAAAAACTGTAGAAAAACACTTTTTTTTGCTGGCAACCATTAATTTACGGCAAGAAACAGTAGAAAAACAGTTATTTACTGGCAGCAGGGGTGCCAGTAAATAACTGTTTTTTTACAGTTTGTTTCCTGTAAATTAATTACAGTTTATTACTGTTAAATTATGTTTCATGCTGTTTTTTCTTCATCTTAAATCTTTAACCCTTTAAACCCCACAAGAAAATCCTCAGTTTTAAATGAACACTTATAATGTGTGCACACTACAGAGTGTTTGAGTAACACTGAATCAGTGAAGTTAATGAGATAATTCGGTGATTAATTGATGATTGAGCATTAGTGATAAACACCTGCAGAATCACTGAAGGAAAGAGAAACACAAGAACTACAAATGACTTCAGCCACAGCCTTAAATGAAATCAACTGAATAAAAGAATACATCAAATCTCTCAAGATCTGATTAAACAACTACTAAAACAGCTTCACCAGATTCACATTACTAACCAGACTGACTTTATTTCTGTCAGATGTCTACAGAAGAACTTATGGAGAGTTAAATAGGTTTAGGTGTTTTTTTCACTACCATGATGGAGATCAGTGTTTACTTTAGTTGGGCTCTTGAACGTGACTTTTCAACAACTAAGGTTTTTTTTTTACATGCTGTAACAATGCGCTTTTGGAACCTGTTATAGCAAAACAAAGTACACAGAAGAAAAAAAAATCTGATATTGTTGTTTATAGATTGACAAGAACAAATACTATTATTTTTGATCTAATCCCGTGTCTCTTCTCTTATTGAACATTGATACTACTGTTAAGAAAATTTCACTCATAATAAAAATAAAAAAACCTTAGCTGAAATTTAGACAGAAACATCAAGAATCAGCGTATGAATCACAACAATGGTGACAATCCACAAAATAAATGAACAGATCAGTTCTGAACATCACAACACATGCTACTAAAACTTAAAACAAATGCAAAATTATAAGCACATAAGAATTCAAGCAAATAAGTGAACAATTCAGGGGCATAATTTATTCATGCCGCAATGCATGCTGGGAATCATGGATGAGTTTTATCCTGTGCTGGTACCCAGCATGCATTGCATCATGAACCTTTTGATTGTCACCATTGTTGAGATTCATATGCTGATTGTTGATTTCTCTCTTTGAGTGTTGTGGGGACTAGAGGTGTGCGATACCGCTAGATTTTGTTTCGATCCGATACCAAGTAAATACAGGGCCAGTATCGCCAATACCGATACCAATACAGATACTTTTTAATAATTAAGGTGGATGCGTCTTCAACCTAAATCTAAATGAATTTTCATGACTTTTAATTTGTTTTTGTGATTTGCATTTTGGGTTATTAATCAGTACTACAAAAGCTTTTGTTCAGAAACAACTTTTGGTTACTTCTGATTTATTTAAATAAACAAAGTTACAAAATGATTACTTCACAAATATAAAAAATTTAAAAACAAATTCTCTTTTCAAGTAGCATGTTAATAAAAAAATGTTTCTCCTCTTTAGTGCACTTCTTTTCAGGATTTTTTTCTTAAAGTCACAAAGTTTTACTTCACAATGTAAAACAAATTCTCCTTATACAAAATTCCTGAAGCCGACATCTTCCAGTATGGAAAGAGCCAATCATTTCTGATAGGCGCCTTGTAATATCCACTGCTCTTGGAGAATCAGCTATTGAAAAATAATAAAAATAATTAAGTCTGGTGCACATCTAGGTGTAGTTTAAATATAGAAACTAGTATCCCTTTCACAGCTAACACAAAAAGGGTCGATCGGCCTGAAAATACAGCCATACAACGCTCCTCTTTCTCTCCGCCTCTGACTGACTGCTGTTAGAAATGCGCGGCTGAGCGGTGCGCGCGCCTGACTGCTGGTGGTAGCGCTAGTGGTGAGTCACGTGATGGTACAACACAGGAGAGGGGCGGAGAGCAGCGTCGAGCACGAGCAGCACTCTTGAGAGCTTGCTCTGCTCTGTGACAGCAGCAGCATTTTGACAAACACGGCCAGGTCGCAAAACGAGAGAAACTGAAACTTAAGTATCGATCATTTCCTGTTGGTATCGATCAATACCGATACCAACGTTGGTATCGATATTATCGATATTAGTATCGATCTGCCCACCTCTAGTGGGGACTGCTGCCCGAAATACTTTTTAACTAAAACTAGTCGTTAAATCCATAAATACTGGTTATCACACTACTTTTCAATGTTACAAAATTGAAGTGTCATTCACTCAAATATTTCAACACCAAATTAATATTTGATTATCATAGTAACACTTTAAGTCAGTCTAGTAGATCATGCCTGTTAGAAACAACCATAATCACTTGACTATCAAAATTAATACTGCTGTAACAGATGCATCGTAAAGATACAAATACAGCAATAAAACAAAATTTAAAGTGCAAAAGTCAATGGTCAGGAGCCCAACTAAAGCAAACACTGATCTCCAAAATGGTGACGCTAAACGAAACAGTAACATTATCATCTAAATCTCTTTAATTCTCAGTAAGATCTTTTGATCTCTGTTCTCTGATCTGACAGAAATAAAGTCAGTCTGGTTAGTAATGTGTGAAGTTGGTGAAGCTGTTTGTTGATCGCTTAAATCTTTAGTTGATTTCATCTAAGGCTGTGGCTGAAGTCAGTTGTATTTCATGTGTTTGTCTTGTTATGTTTTTTTTTCTTCAGTGATTCTACTCATTAACAGCAGCTGTTGATCAGTGTCTGAATTCACTCATTAGTGTTCATTCTCTCTGTCAGGTGGAATATATTAGTAAACTCATGTAGGGAATAGTGAATGAGGGTGTAGGGTGTGATTTGAAACACAGCCGCTGAGTGTCGACTTTGAACGTTGTTAATTTACGATATATAGCAGCAGGCTACTTCTCGAAAACGATGAATATTACCCAGAATGCACTGTTTTAATGAAAAACAGTATTTTACTGTCGAAATTTGGCCGTTTTTTTACAGCGATTTTTAACAGTGTGTGCATTCCCAGAAGAGATGTGAAATGGATTTGTGTTCAGCACCACAAAAAGACCATAAAGTGTCAATATCAGGAAACATCTTTTTTAGGTAAAGCTTCACAGGATAGAAAAGATGAAGTAATTTGTAAGACACATCCTTAACCTTATTGGTTATTAAGAATTTAGATGACAAAGTCCACACTTTCTTCCATGGAATATCGACAAATTGGCCATTCCAGTATGACACAATGTATGGGAAAGAGGCAATCTCATTTTGAAATAGCTGTCTAATTTTTCTGTTCCGACTACAAGAGTTAGATGAAAAACAAATATTTCCAAAGGATGAGAAATTGATAACGAAATCTGGGATCTAGCTGAATCTCTGAGAAGAGTTATTGCTCCATAAGGGATGGCATCCATTACAATAGCAAACTCTTGTGGAGTAACAGGTATATTGTACTTGTTCAAAAACTCTGAATATGAATACAGGTATCCATTAGTATTGATTAATTGAGAAACCAAAATAAAATTATTTTTAACCCAGTTTGGGAAAAACAACGACTTACTTTTATAGATAATATCACAATTATTCCAAATAAAGTACCAGTGAGGACTAAAATTGTGTTTATAAATTAGGTGCCAGGCCAAAAGCGCTTGTTTATGAAAAATTAGACAATTTAAGGGGCAATTTGGCGATGTTGTAGTTACATAGCAATAGAAAAGGGAGACCACCCACCTTAGAGAAAACAAGATTAGGAAGAGTATTCCAGAATGAATCAGGATTAATTAAATACTACTTGAACCAATTTATCTTGAAAGTATTATTTAAAGAAGAAAAATCTATAAAGTTTAGACCACCACATTCATAATTATTAATAATCACAGACTTTTTAATATAATGCCTCTTATGCTTTCACAGAAAATCAAATAACATTCTATCAATATCTGCACATGCAGCTTTATCCACATATAATGAGAGAGCAGGGTAAGTCATTCTTGAGATACCCTCAGCTTTAGCAATAAGAGTTCGTCCTCTCAGAGATAAATCTCTCTGTAACCATGAATTGAACTTCCTTTTAGCTTTTCCAATAACTGAGTCAAAGTTCAGTCTGCATCTGACTTTATCATCCTTACATATAGATATACCCAGATAGGTCACCTGTGACTTAACTGGAATACCGTAAAGATAGAGAGAAGGACAGGTTTTAATGGCTAACAACTCACATTTATTAAGATTTACGTTTAAACCGGAAGCTTTAGAGAAAACTTTAATGTGTTGGATTGCAATCGGAATCTGTAATTCATCTTTTAAGAACAGGGTAGTGTTGTCAGCTAGCTGACTAATAAGTAAATGTTTTTTGGCAATAGTAATACCTTGCAGATGAGTACTCAGAAGAAAGGAAGAAAGAAGTTGTGCAGCCACAAGAAATAAATAAGGGGATACAGGGCAACCCTGACGAACTCCTCTTGACAATTGAAATCTAGGTGAGGTACCCGATTTAAGGTTGATGGAACAGTTGGCATTATTATAAAGAGTTCGTATAAACTTGCAGAATGGATCACCGAACCCAAGCTTTTGGAGAGCTAGAAAAATAAACTCGTGTTCAAGAGAGTCAAAAGCTTTGTAAAAATCTACAAAAAGAATAAAACTAATCATCAACTAATTCGATATAGTCTAATAAATCTAGAACAAGTCGGATATTGTTTGCTATATGTCTTTTTGGCATAAATCCTGATTGAGTCTCATCAATAACTGAACTCAGAACACACTTAAGTCTTTTGGCCAAAACACAAGCTAATATTTTATAATCGTTGTTAAGAAGACAGATAGGACGCCAATTATCTATCAATGTTGTACCTTTTTTAGGTTTAGGTATCAGAGTTAAAAGCCCTTGAGTTAAGCTAGAAGGCAAAGTTTCCAACTGAATACTCTCCAAAAACATCTTTAGCAAGAATGGAGCTAATTCTTCAGCAAAGTTTTTATAAAACTCGGCCGTTAGGCTATCGGTTCCAGGAGATTTGTTATTTGTAAGGCCCTCAATTACTTCAGAGATAGTTATAGTTTTATCACAGGCAAGCTGCTCATCTTTAGATATTGATTTAACCTCCTTTAATGATTGAAAAAAAAGGGAGGCTGAGTCCTTACAGTAATTAGATTTATATAGTTTTGAATAAAAGATACTACAAAAAGAGGCAATATCCTTGGAATTATCTGTTAGTATGCCATTGATTTGTAGAGAACTAATAGAAAGATTCCTAGCGTGTTTTTCCATTCTAAAAAAATAAGCAGAGCTCTGTTCATCTTGTTCTAGCCATTTTCTCCTTGAACGAACGTAAGAGCCTTGAGCTTTATATTTATAAATATTATCTAATTTAGATTGGAGCTCTGTAAATTCTGTTAGATCAGTTTCCGATAATCTTAATTGAGTTTTGTTTTAAAATGTTATGATCTTTGATATGACCTTCTCCTCTTCATCCCTTCTCTGTTTTGCCAAAATGCTGCTAAAATGTCTAATACACATTCCTACTTCATATTTTAATAATTCCCAATTTAAGCTAAAAAAAAATTTCAGAAGAAGCTTTCACCCAGTAATATCGAGATGAATTCATTTTCCAATAGGAGGTTCTAGAATTTATATTTGAGTGTCCTGTGGATAGAGGAGTAGAAAGAAGAATAGTGTGGTGATCCGTTAAGGGAGAGGGAAGAATACTAACCGAAACATTATAATCTTTGAAAGAGTATGGTACAAGCCAATAATCTAAACGAGAAAGTCTTGAGTGACTCTTGTTACCCCATGTATAAGATTTAGTATTTGGAAACTTCTCCCTCCAAATATCAACTAAATACAACTTCTCCATGAACATTTTCAATTTTAAATTAGGAGAAGTAGACTGCCTAGGAGGAAATCTATCAAGATTATTATCAGGAGTGATATTAAAATCTCCACCAATACAAATTACAGCATCAGGAAATTTATTAAACCATAATAAAAATTTGTCTCCTATCTCATCAAGTAACAAGTCATTTTCTCTAGAGGTATTATACCCATAAATGTTTACCAATAAAACAAATATATTATTAATACAAATAATCAAAATAAGAAAGTGTCCCTGTCCCATAGGATCTATATAACTCTGAAACACTGAACCTGCAAAATGGTTTTTCATTATCATAACACCGGCAGAATGTTCTGAGCCATGAGCCATCCAAACCTCATTGCCCCATTGGTTTTTCCAAAAAGAAATGTCATTGGAAACAGAGTGAGACTCCTGGAAAAAACAAAAGTCAGTTTTACAGGACTTAGCAAACAAAAACAATGCCTTGCGCTTTACATTGTCACGCAACCCCCTGGCATTGAGGGAAACAACTGAAATAGACATTTAAAATAATAGAACAAGAGATAATAGAACAAAAATACCAGTAGTAGAACCCTAAAGGGAAAAGAAAGTGCATCGATAGCTGACTAACAGTGCTGGGTAAAACCAATCTTCGGCATGAACTTAGGCAATCAAGTTTGTGAGCTTTCTTAAAATGAATTACTGCACCCACTAAAAATAAACTGGTTTCCCATGCTTAAGGTAGAAAAAATTCAGATCCATCAATAAAGGCATGACCTCCAATGAAATGAGCTTTCTTTCCCTCCTTTCGAGCCTTGTCTACAGCAGGCCAAAGCAGCTGTCTTCTTTCTCGATCAGTCGCGATGAGATCCTCAGTAAAGCGAAGATGATTGGCACGAAGAAACTCTGACGTCCTAGCTGCCTTCCACACACTGTCTCTCGTAACTCGCGAAGAAAATTGAATGATGATCGATCGCGGACGTGAACTATTCTGGATCCTCTTTCCAATGCGGTGAACTGTATCGATTTTGTCTGCTAGACTGCTTCGTCCCTCAGGGAAAGTGGCTTCACAGATACGGATGGATTCCGCTCTTACATCCTCTCTTTCGTTCTCACTAACACCGTGTAAACGTAGATTCCAGCGACGGGAATATCTTTCCAAGTCAATGAGACGTTGTTCACAGAATCCCATCTTCTTCTCTTCAGTGTTCAGTCTTTTCTCAACGTGACTGACTTTGCCTTTGATGTCGTTTAGCTCAGCACATACAGTATTGTTCAAAATAATAGCAGTACAATGTGACTAACCAGAATAATCAAGGTTTTTAGTATATTTTTTATTGCTACGTGGCAAACAAGTTACCAGTAGGTTCAGTAGATTGTCAGAAAACAAACAAGACCCAGCATTCATGATATGCACGCTCTTAAGGCTGTGCAATTGGGCAATTAGTTGAAAGGGGTGTGTTCCAAAAAATAGCAGTGTCTACCTTTGACTGTACAAACTCAAAACTATTTTGTACAAAAAAAAAATTTTTCTGGGATTTAGCAATCCTGTGAATCACTAAACTAATATTTAGTTGTATGACCACAGTTTTTTAAAACTGCTTGACATCTGTGTGGCATGGAGTCAACCAACTTGTGGCACCTCTCAGCTGTTATTCCACTCCATGATTCTTTAACAACATTCCACAATTCATTCACATTTCTTGGTTTTGCTTCAGAAACAGCATTTTTGATATCACCCCACAAGTTCTCAATTGGATTAAGGTCTGGAGATTGGGCTGGCCACTCCATAACATTAATTTTGTTGGTTTGGAACCAAGACTTTGCCCGTTTACTAGTGTGTTTTGGGTCATTGTCTTGTTGAAACAACCATTTCAAGGGCATGTCCTCTTCAGCATAGGGCAACATGACCTCTTCAAGTATTTTAACATATGCAAACTGATCCATGATCCCTGGTATGCGATAAATAGGCCCAACACCATAGTAGGAGAAACATGCCCATATCATGATGCTTGCACCTCCATGCTTCACTGTCTTCACTGTGTACTGTGGCTTGAATTCAGAGTTTGGGGGTCGTCTCACAAACTGCCCGTGGCCCTTGGACCCAAAAAGAACAATTTTACTCTCATCAGTCCACAAAATGTTCCTCCATTTCTCTTTAGGCCAGTTGATGTGTTCTTTGGCAAATTGTAACCTCTTCTGTACATGCCTTTTTTTTAACAGAGGGACTTTGCGGGGGATTCTTGAAAATAGATTAGCTTCACACAGACGTCTTCTAACTGTCACAGTACTTACAGGTAACTCCAGACTGTCTTTGATCATCCTGGAGGTGATCATTGGCTGAGCCTTTGCCATTCTGGTTATTCTTCTATCCATTTTGATGGTTGTCTTCCGTTTTCTTCCACGTCTCTCTGGTTTTGCTCTCCATTTTAAGGCATTGGAGATCATTTTAGCGGAACAGCCTATCATTTTTTGCACCTCTTTATAGGTTTTCCCCTCTCTAATCAACTTTTTAATCAAAGTACGCTGTTCTTCTGAACAATGTCTTGAACGACCCATTTTCCTCAGCTTTCAAATGCATGTTCAACAAGTGTTGGCTTCATCCTTAAATAGGGGCCACCTGATTCACACCTGTTTCTTCACAAAATTGATGACCTCAGTGATTGAATGCCACACTGCTATTTTTTTGAACACACCCCTTTCAACTAATTCAACTAATTGCCCAATTGCACAGCCTTAAGAGCGTGCATATCATGAATGCTGGGTCTCATTTGTTTTCTGAGAATCTACTGAACCTACTGGTAACTTGTTTGCCACGTAGCAATAAAAAAATATACGAAAAACCTTGATTATTCTGGTTAGTCACATTGTACTGCTATTATTTTGAACAATACTGTACGAAGTCCACAGTTTTTTTTAAACCTTCGATTTTAATAGCATTTTCACTAACCATTTTCTCTAGGACGTCAGAGCGAGTATTAATCAAGTTGGAAAGCATCGAAACAACAGATGAGATATCATCATCTGCTTTGCCCTTCTTGGAGGGAGGTTTAGCTGGGCTATCAGAAAGTGGTGTTCTGGCCCCAGGCAGCGGTTCTTCCGCAGACACATAGTTGTGAAAGTCCATCTTGTCAGATTGCCGCGAAACACGCGACATATCTTTCCTTTTGTCAGCGGTCGACTTCATATCTCAAGCATTAGAGAAAGCAGAAATAAAAGATATGGGTAATTTTAAATAAAAGTAACTTAAAGAAGTGATATTTATGCCGTTATTAATATTTGTCAGCAGAGCTCGGCGAAAGTTAAGTTAGCAGGACCCCATCTTGGACTCCCCCCTCGGCTACTCTCAAATCACTCTCGTGGTACTTTGATGGCACACGTCACAGTCACGTGGCATCAGCGCTGTATGAAGTCGGACAAAATTTCTAACCGGCATGCACTGCTTCAAGTCAGCTGACGATTGGTTTGCGCAGAGCTGCGTGAAGTCGAATAAGCCTATTAATTAGTCTTTTTCACACGCAACAGGAAACTACGTCATGCAGGGTAAACTTATTTCTGCCACAGCTGAAACCCCAGCATTTCAACAACATGGAGCGTTATTTCACTGCTTCTCTCTCAAAGCTGCCGTGACTCGGATTCAGGGATGTTGAAAGAATAGTTGGACGACATTCAACAACTAAAGAAGCAAGGGCTATAAATTCTTTGTTGAGGAGTTTATTCACAATTATCAAGGTAAGTTGACAACTAGCTGACGCTAGCATCTGCAACATTATGAATGATAACCATTTCGTATGTGTTCAGTCTCGAATGTTGTTGAACGGAAGGTGGTAGTAAGAGCAAGGTGTTATCGTTCTATGAGGAAAAATGAGGAGCCCCACACACTTGAGGTTATATGTAAATAATATGCCTGTTGGCTTATGAGTTCATCAGATCAGCTATTACTGTTCTGATTGCAGGTCACTCCATTTTAGTTAAAATAACTGCGGTTGCAGATTTTCAATTCCCTTTCTTTTACTTTCACCTGTCGTAACGTTTTCTCTCTCTCTCTTTTTTAAGTTACGTCTCTTAAATCTTATGCGGTTGCAGACTTTATCTATATTTGTTGAATTTTCTGCTGTTTGCAGCTTTCAATTAAAAGCACGTAATGTAGCTGAAAGCTCATAATTGTTCATTTGCTAAACAATTGTCTTCTCAAACAGATAGCATTGGAATTGGAAGAGGTTGTTAGTCTTACTGACTATATTTGCACATCTGGTAAAGCTGGTAAAGGATTGTGCAACCATTTGACAGCACTTTTGTATCAGACGGCCCACTACGTGCAGCTTAATTTACAAACTGTCCCACCACCACTGGCCTGCACGAGTGAGCCACAGAGATGGCATCGTCCAAGAGCACAGGCATATATTTTTCTTTTCTGCACTTGGTAATAACACACAATATCTTCAAAGGAAGTATATTTAAACATCAAAACATCAGATTAATAAAGAACAGATTAAGTAACAAAGTTCAGATTAAGTAACAAAAATGAAAATCTAAAAAAATGTCTCTACAATCTGCTTTTGAAGAAATGTCATCCGTCATATAGCTATAACACCACATCATTCACAGCAGTGTTAACTCAGCGCTAGAGTTACTCTCTCATTTACATGTGCTTTTAAATGTTTCATTCACTCGCAGCTCTGACCTGTGCTTTTTCTGAGCGCCTCATTCACCCGACCAGATATCTAAGATCTAACTTTGTTTGCCAATTACAGAAAATCATGAGATTGTTTGAAATGCTGTATTTACAATGAATTACGATGCAAATAAGTGCTGAAGTGCTGATGGCCACTTATACAGATGGTAATAACACAAATGCACCATATAGTAAATAATCCACTCTCTCTATTCATATAGACGCATTCACTTTGATAGCCGCGATCATACAGTAATAGCGAGCTGATTTGGGCTGATTTGCACTCAAACAGATGGTAATCACACAGATACATTCACATTCAACATAAAACACACTCTCACATATATGAAAACTGTTGAAAAATAAAAGAAACAAAGACAAAGGCGATAGCTGTAAGTTCCGCTTCCATCAGCTGACAGGTGCATCAGAGCGCGTCACAAGCTCTCAGGAGAGAGCGCCAAATTCAAATAAACTATCTTCCGCCTATCTTTCATTCATTCTTTTTTCCGGTGGATCGCCTCATTCTGTTTGTGATACTGTATGCTGCAAAACCATGCCTTGTTTTTACTACCAAGACGCAGTTTCCGACCGTGAGTTATTCCATAACGGACGCAAACAGTTCTATCGCTGAAGCACTGAAACGTAAACAAAGGAATTATGATCCATATTACAATGTTATTGCTTCGTAGGACTAAACGTGCTTCATGAGATGTCGTTCAGTGGACCCTTACCTTCCTAACTAAACCGGGATTTACAGCTGTGGATGTGTTTATGACTCGTTATTACGACGGATCTGGTATGTACAGCGTTTCTAATGTTCATGTTTTTTATGTGTACTGCTTACACAAATGTAGCAAATACAGTCTTTATAACTTTCCATTGAAAAACAGCATTCTGTTGTCGATGCTTAAGGCTTAGATCTTTATAATGATACATAGTTTGTCAAGATTAAATTTGTCCCGTTTCATTTAATCCATTCATAAACACTGACACGTCCGAGTTGAGTGGCTTTGAGGACGAGGGCGTTGGGGTGCAGGCTAAAAGGTAAAAGTCACTGCACCACACGGAGCTACCCCAACCAGACCTTTGAATGTGGTAGTGCTCTTGTAACTGGACAAGATCTCAGAGTGAGCTAAGGTAGGACCAAACCATTTCAAGCAGTGGTCGGTCAATATGGATGTTTTATTTTTTGGTCAATGGTGATATTTAACTTTTATTGCCAAAATAAGTAAAATCAAAGACATCATTTATTTTATTATTATTTGAAATATACTCAGTGATGATGGTTTATATAGTGTTTAAAGGGGGGGGGGGGGGGGTGAAATGCTCATTTTCACTCAATCTCCTGTTGATCTTGAGTACCTATAGAGTAGTACTGCATCCTTCATAACTCCAAAAAGTCTTTAGTTTTATTATATTTATAAGAGAAAGATAGTCTGTACTGATTTTTCCCGGAAAAACACGAGCGCCTAGAGGCGTGACGTGTGGGCGGAGCTAAAGAATCACAAGCGCGAGTAGGCTTTTGCGTTGAGAGCGTTTGGAAGCTGTGACACAGATCCAGAGGCTGAAATTTAACAAGAGCAGCATCAACAACGACGTCTCTATGTGGTATGTTTTGAAACTGTATATATTTGCTTAGTGGTCTGTGGCAAAGTTTCACTTTATGTCGTCTTTTTTTTTTTTTTTTTTTGGTAATCTGTGCAGGGTTGTCTTGCCCTGGCAACCAAAAACACACTTCTTTTGTGACAATTCGCTCTCGCTCTGATCAGTGAATGTCTCTGCTGTGCTCTCCTCTACGGGAGCGCGCGCTCTTCCGGCAGAAGTGCCCTTAGGACCCATATAAGGAAATTCCGCTCCATCTAACGTCACACAGAGCCATACTCGAAAAAAACTTTCCGAAACTTGTGACAAACCGGAAGAGGTTTTTTTGGAACAAAAATACTCCTTCAAACATACAACTTAATTTTTTAAACTTTGTCCATGTTTAGCATGGGAATCCAACTCTTTAACAGTGTAAAAAACTCAGTATGCATGAAATAGCATTTCACCCCCCCCCCCCCCTTAATATAATAAAAAAATAATTTGTTTTTACTAGTGGTGGGCCGCTATCGGAGTTATCGTGCTGCGTTATCGCGAGGCACTTATCGGGCGATAAAAAAAATATCGCCGTTAATCTATTCTCAAAGTTGGGTTGGGAGCTGGGTCTAGGTGAGCTATGATGACTTTCACCATGATATTTTATATAACCTACTGGCTGAGGCCAGCCTAAAAAGATGCTCAGGACAGTTGACAGGCCACTGCGCATCGTCACGAAAGCTTATCTTTTTCACATTTCACATCTTACCGATTGTCGATTTAAACATTAAAGCATCCAAACCGAAGACGGGGAAAAGCTGAACAGAGTAGCTGGTTACTGGTGTTCGGTGTGCACGAGAGAGATCGAGAGCTGCGTATCATGGACAGTGACACTGAACCGAGCTCGAAAGGCGTCTCAAAACACTTGAACATCGAATTTGCTTATTTTTGCTATTGTGACGACAAATACATACAAAATATGTCAAAATATCCACCTTGGAAATTATGCTCGAAAAAACTGTCAGTTATTTCTTCAGTTGAGGGAAAAAAATGGGATGTGTATTATATTGGATGCGTTCATCGTCTCTTAAAGTGACCGCCCCTAATTTAGCTACTGGCTGCTGTAATGTTAATCCAAGAAAATTAAAATGAAAATCACTCACTGCTCTTGACTGCATTACTTTGTAGTTTTAACAGTCAAACCAAAAATTATTCAGACACCAGATATAATTTTTGATATATATAGCAAAACTGTAATAATGTGAGAAATGTTGAAGGTGAATCCACCAGGTCTGGGTTTCCCCGAAACCTTCTTAAACACTACGCACGTCGTTCTTATGTTACACTGTATCTTATCCTATATGTGCACGCGTACATCACTTTTGAATAAGAAACAATAACAAGTCTATAAAACATCCTAATACATGCGATTTAAACTATTTCTGAAGTGATTATTTTATAAACACCAATTTGGGTTATTTTGTTGAAAAGGGATGAACCCAACGCTGGGGTACAGTTGGGTTATTACGTTTAACCCAGCCTGCTGGGTTGCTTTGTTTATGGTTTAAAATTACTACATTGCAGGGTTTCAAAAACGAGAGTGGGTGTATCACTGTATTTCAGAAGGAAAACCTTCTTCTTCAATTTCAATTTCATTTTGCATGTAATGCTTGATAAGACAATGTTTGTGAGCTCAGCTCTGCTCTGTAGCCGTTACCGGAGAAACCTACCTCTCCCGCTCTTAGCGCCTCCTGCTGGAAGAAAATGAACTCGCAGAGTGCCGCCACCAATTGAGTGAAAGGTTGTCGGGAAACACTGCATTGCTAGGCTAAAATGAACCCAAATTGAGCTAGGCATAAAACCTACAAATCTTGTTCATTTTTAATATCAATGAACATGTTTTAACCCAAACATGGGTTAAAACATCCCAAAGACCTATGCAGTGGTCTCAACCCATCGTTTTTTAGATTGAAGAACACCACTTTCTCACATAACACAGTGAAGCAGCCCGCGCATGAGAAAACAATTGATTCTGGAGCCGTCGATATCAACAGATTCAGCACCATCGACACAGACAGCACCTGTTGAGTCGCACGTTAGTAGGTATATCTTAAACATCTTCCTAAGGTATGGTTCAGGGGAACACGTCTAGAAATGGTATACACCTTTAGTTAAGTTATATGTTACGAGTCTTTGTAGCGACTCTAAGAGACAACGTTATCAAGAAACGCAGCCCTGAAATTATACTAGAGCAGCAGAGTCTTGGGCTGCGTTTCTCGATATCGTTGTCTCTCAGCACGCTATGAAGACTCTTAAGGTATAACTGTAACAATGTATAAAAATCTTCGTAGTCACTGGAAGAAGGAGGTGGGAACCGGCAGACATTTTAATAAAAACTTTAATAACAAAATAAACACAAAACAGCGCGACAGCCCCTCACGGACGACTACCACGCACAAACAAAACCAAGCCACAAAATAAAACCCAGGCTTGGTCCTCTCTCCTCCTTAACTGTCGTCGCTCCTCTTTTGTATATCGACAGCTCGAGAATTATTCTCTCAATGCACGTGCTGCTTCACTGTGTTATGTGAGAAGCGGTGTTCTTTATAAAATAATCACTTCAAGAATTCGTTGAAAATGCATGTATTAGGACCAGTGTTGGGTATAGTTACTTTGGAAAGTAGTTAGTTAGGTTACAACGTTACCATCAATTAAAAGTAATCAGTTATGATACAGCGTTACCTATTCATAAAAGTAACGCGTTAGAGTACTCATGCGTTACCAAAAATTAAAAGCCGTTTGCAGCGGCTCACACATGACAGACACAGCCCCTGGCCCCTTTAAATGCACCTAGAAGTCGTGACTCCCGACAATGAATAACGTCAGTCATCCGACTAAATTAACACTGCAGGATAACAATAACAGGAAAGACAGTCAGCAATCGGCTATTCCACATGGCGTTTTATTTTTTTATTATAACAGAACATATTATTAATCAAAATTCGCACCTAACGTTACCCAGCCCGGGTAGCCTAGGCTACTGTATATTATGAGCACCACAAGATAACTCCTGATTTTTCTTTAACTTTAAATAATGCAGTTATCAAATTACAGTACAAAGTACAATTATGCTTACTTGTAAACACAACCTTAAACAGGCTTGCAGATTTAAATCCATTTAGAAATGATGAACAACCAGCCAGCCAATGATCTAATAGAAATTAACAGCTGCCTGTCAAACAAAAATGATAACAAACCGAATTAAATCCTTCACTGCCACACAGGCAAATGACAAATCGCTTAATAGCCGAACTAATTATTATTAAAGTGTCACTCACAGTCACAAGCCTAAATTCGCTTTAACACAGTCCTCTTACATTTACTCTTCAAAGTAGAGATTAAAACGTATAGCGTTAAATTTGAGGTAGAATTTTTGGCGGTCGACAGAAGCTTTTCACCAAAGCAGAGTGTGCATTTTACCGTTATGTTCTTTTCTTTTTAGTTGACAAATTGAAAATAATGTGCGTACTTCCATAAACCAAACGCTGTCCTCTCTGCTATCTTGCCGGAGTTCGGGAAAAAAAAAAAACCACACACACACAAGCGTCAGGCGGAGGGCACAGACGCATCACAGCCATTGACTTTACGATCACAGAGCTTCGGCTCCGCTGATACATCCGCAGGTGGCACAATAGACCTAGGCCTACTGTCTGACAAAAAGCAGGCTGCAGTCGGGATTTTCCTTTCCTTAAAATAACGGATTACTTTTTTTAAAAAATAACGAAGTTACTGATTACTTACGCACGAAACTAACGCGTTAAGTTACACATTTCAGGAAAAAAGTAATTAGAGTACTCTAACGCGTTACAAAGTAATGCGTTACCCACAACACTGATTAGGACACGTGGGATAATATGAAAGTAATTCAAACTATAGCCTAGCCTACATATTTTAAAATTTTATCATATATTGCTGCCAAACCATTTACATTTTTTACGTGCTTTCTTGTCGTTCCCATTTTTTGTTTGCTGTGGTGATGCTGCGATGAAATATTGTTCTTGTAAATACTTTCCAGCATTTCAGTAAAAATGACTGTAATGACTTGAGTAATCTGACGTTACTAGGTGCTGAAGCCATTAAAGAAAACATATTTAGGTTAATATATATGTTCAATATTATAATATTATAATTTATAATATTTATATTATTGTTTTTTTATTTAATCTATTTTGGTTATGAAAAGTGAGCGCAATATGACACAGTCAGACATGATTATGACCACTTCATAGGTTGTTTTGTAGAAAGACTTTCTTTAAAGTGAATTTAATTTTGTATAAATTGTATATTAATCTTAATCAATGTTTAATCAAGCAATTGCCTCGATTTAATAAATAAGAAGCAAACCAAGAACGTCGGGTGTGGACTGAAGTGCGTACATCGAACTCACTATAGGACCTTCCGCAGCCTATGTCTTTCTGCTTTAAGTCAAATTCTTGAATTATTGTCTCAATTACACAGGCTATTTGTGGCTTAAAAGCAATATGGTATATCTGCAGTATTGTTCAAAATAATAGCAGTACAATGTGACTAACCAGAATAATCAAGGTTTTTAGTATATCTTTTATTGCTACGTGGCAAACAAGTTACCAGTAGGTTCAGTAGATTGTCAGAAAACAAACAAGACCCAGCATTCATGATATGCACGCTCTTAAGGCTGTGCAATTGGGCAATTAGTTGAAAGGGGTGTGTTCAAAAAAATAGCAGTGTCTACCTTTGACTGTACAAACTCAAAACTATTTTGTACAAACATTTTTTTTTTCTGGGATTTAGCAATCCTGTGAATCACTAAACTAATATTTAGTTGTATGACCACAGTTTTTTAAAACTGCTTGACATCTGTGTGGCATGGAGTCAACCAACTTGTGGCACCTCTCAGCTGTTATTCCACTCCATGATTCTTTAACAACATTCCACAATTCATTCACATTTCTTGGTTTTGCTTCAGAAACAGCATTTTTGATATCACCCCACAAGTTCTCAATTGGATTAAGGTCTGGAGATTGGGCTGGCCTTTCCATAACATTAATTTTGTTGGTTTGGAACCAAGACTTTGCCCGTTTACTAGTGTGTTTTGGGTCATTGTCTTGTTGAAACAACCATTTCAAGGGCATGTCCTCTTCAGCATAGGGCAACATGACCTCTTCAAGTATTTTAACATATGCAAACTGATCCATGATCCCTGGTATGCGATAAATAGGCCCAACACCATAGTAGGAGAAACATGCCCATATCATGATGCTTGCACCTCCATGCTTCACTGTCTTCACTGTGTACTGTGGCTTGAATTCAGAGTTTGGGGGTCGTCTCACAAACTGCATGTGGCCCTTGGACCCAAAAAGAACAATTTTACTCTCATCAGTCCACAAAATGTTCCTCCATTTCTCTTTAGGCCAGTTGATGTGTTGTTGTATTGTAACCTCTTCTGCACATGCCTTTTTTTTAACAGAGGGACTTTGCGGGGGATTCTTGAAAATAGATTAGCTTCACACAGACGTCTTCTAACTGTCACAGTACTTACAGGTAACTCCAGACTGTCTTTGATCATCCTGGAGGTGATCATTGGCTGAGCCTTTGCCATTCTGGTTATTCTTCTATCCATTTTGATGGTTGTCTTCCGTTTTCTTCCACGTCTCTCTGGTTTTGCTCTCCATTTTAAGGCATTGGAGATCATTTTAGCTGAACAGCCTATCATTTTTTGCACCTCTTTATAGGTTTTCCCCTCTCTAATCAACTTTTTAATCAAAGAACGCTGTTCTTCTGAACAATGTCTTGAACGACCCATTTTCCTCAGCTTTCAAATGCATGTTCAACAAGTGTTGGCTTCATCCTTAAATAGGGGCCACCTGATTCACACCTGTTTCTTCACAAAATTGATGACCTCAGTGATTGAATGCCACACTGCTATTTTTTTGAACACACCCCTTTCAACTAATTCAACTAATTGCCCAATTGCACAGCCTTAAGAGCGTGCATATCATGAATGCTGGGTCTCATTTGTTTTCTGAGAATCTACTGAACCTACTGGTAACTTGTTTGCCACGTAGCAATAAAAAAATATACGAAAAACCTTGATTATTCTGGTTAGTCACATTGTACTGCTATTATTTTGAACAATACTGTATATTGTATAAAAGCAATAAACGTTGTGTGACCAATGAAAACACATCACCAACATACTTACATTTTAAATAGTTATCAGGCTTGCTTATAATTTTACTGTTTTTAACATGTTATAGATAAAATACAACACATAAAGTACTATCCATGTTTAACTATACAGAGTAGCATTTTTATTTCTGATTGGGCGTGCCAGCCATAAATTTGGGCGGGCCCAGGCCCTTCAGGCCCACCCACAGCTCCGCGCCTGACCCTCACACAAGCTCTTGTCAATGATGTTGCGTTCTCCGGTAGATTGTAGTTGATGCCAGGTCCTCACAAGTAAACCCAACCAACACTACTCAAAAAAATTCCAACTGGTCCCCAGTTAAACATCACATCTTTTGGCGTGGTTCCTCTGCTTAAATTCACATCCCAGGGGATAAATATCATGTTATTGGAGTAGCTTTCAAAACAACCATTGGCAACATTGTAGTAGCCCAATTCCACGGGAAACGGCGAACTTGGCACTGTTGCGTCTCTTCGTTTTCCGGCTGGTCTGGGTTCAGTGTGTCACCTTGTGGACAAACTAACTTAATTAGTGCAAACACAATTCAAATCATATATCCGACCTGCATGTACTCTTCTCATGGGCCAGATGAAGATGATTGGCGGACCGCCAATTGAGTAGGCCTGTTCTAACATGACTAAAAGCCATTAAAATGACAATAATCCAATAGTAACCACATTATTCAAAATCAACATGTTAGATGACCAGGCACATATTTTATTTATTTTCCTTAACTAGTTCTCAAAAAAAAAAAAAAAAAAAAAAAAAAAAAACATTACTTAGGAATACCATTAATTAATATAGTATGAGTGTTAAAAACACCCCTTCAAGTTATTATCTTCAACACCAAACATATTGTTTAAATCCTTTCTTGCAGTCTTTTCAGTTCAGAACAGTATCTATACAGTTTTACAAAATTAATAGGCTAAAGTATGTAGTTTAGTCCCAACCCTAATCAAACACAACTAAACAAACTAATCAATGTCTTCTGGATCACTAAGCCTACAATCAGGTGAGTTTTTTTCAGGGTTGGAGCTAAACCCTGCAGGACAATGGCCCTCCTGGACCAACGTTCCCCACCCCGTACTAAAGTCCAGGTACTGTAGTCTAGGCCTTTAAAGAGGTATTGTCTAAAATCAACACATAATGGACCACAGTGGTCTGTCTTCTCTCTTATTCTTTGCTTCCTTTCCTGTCTTCTTTGCAGTAGATGGACAGTGCCCCTTTGTAAGCCAGGACAGAACAAAAGGCTTAGAGTCGAACATCTCCAATGGGGGTGCATTAATGTCGACGAACAAGACAGCTGAGAGAATTATTGTCTTACTGGCTGTATCATTCATGGCGGAAAACCCTCGTTCACACTCTGCTGAAGTTGCTAGATATGTTTGGCTTGAAACTATCAATCTTCCTAAAGTCTTCCCACTTTGATCCTCTTGCAGTTTCCAGGAACGGAAATCTTCAACAGCCTCCCTGGTTGGTTCACCCAGATCCTTGTATCTCCTTCTCCCCATACAAGATCAGTTCATCCCTTGTTTTAGGCCAGTTGTGAGGGTCTAATGGTTTTAATGTCTTTCTGAGTTCAGAATCTGGAAGACGATTTGACAGGTTGTCGATCACTGCCTTAAAGAACTGAAGTTGATCGACCTTCTCTGTGCTTTCCTTCAGGGCTACTCCCTTAAAGATTCCCTGCATCAAATATTATTTTGCTTCTTTCATTGACATTCCCCCATGTGTCTTCATGGCATCCAAAACCTCCATTGTCAGTCTAATGTCCTGGCTGGCATCTGTTAGGGAAGTACTCCTCTTCTGAAATGTATATATAAAGAAGATTGTTAGATTTGTGTGACATGAAGTAGCAAATCTAACCATAAATGCATGCTACAATCTATAGCTTTGTTAAACAACCATAGAACCAGTGTTATACTGTACAGAAGATGAATAGGTACTCACTTGCAGTTTCAGTGAAAGGCTTTTAAGTTCCTGAAGCACATCGCTCATGGTGGCTAGGTCCGTTAAGCATCCCAGTGTACTTCTTTCGCTCAGTGTCAGTGTACATGCGATCTTCGGATGCTGCTCTCATCTGCAGTGCAAGAGTTGGGAAATCCTTCCAGACTGCTTCTGCACTGTGCTGTAACTGCTGGCAACCCAGCGGATGGAGACAGGTGCCGTGCATTCTTGGTAGATTGGTGATACATTGTGTACAACTTTGATATAAAGTGTTCAAAGTGGTTACATCCTGTCACACATTTTAGGGAATTGTGAACTGCCAGCTCTTGTATATGTGCAAGACAATGCACACTCTTAAGTGAAGGGAAATCTTTCTTTAATCTTACAAAGAGGCCACTGTCTTTCCCTGTCATTACTGCTGCCCCATCTGTGGCAATGCTGATGAGATGATTCTTTAAATACTCATCATCCAGTTTTGCCATCATCAGACTTATATACATTTTATGCTGTTGTTCCATCAAGTGCAACAAGGAATATGTTCTCCACATCCCCTCTACCTGTGACATCTGCTCTTATATAAATGACCAGATAACTAATGCCATATTCATCTACTGTTATACTAAGGAGAGACCCGTTGTTCTTTATTTTAGATATCACAGTTTTTTTTTTCATCTCAACAGCCACATGTTCTATCATGTTAATGCATGCGTGATCTGACCTGTGCAATTGGCCCATTTTTGCACCATTTGTTTCCTGCAAAGAAACCAAGCAGCTCATTTTTGTAAATGTCAGCCTCTCCTTCACCACAAAATATGCAGTTCTTAAAGCACTGGCAGTTTCTTTAAATAGAGAAGCAGTAACTGTTGCAGCCATGTTCAGAGGGACTTCTTTCTCTCTCTGTTTCTTTATAACTAAAGCCTTTTGATGGGCTAAACTGTCTCTATGTTTATAGATCTTTTTGCGCATAGCCCGAATATTAGATGCTCCCACACCACCACTAATCCATTCCTCTGCCATCTGAACACCCTTCTGTGTTGTAAATAGCTGCTTTGCCTCCTTGCAGGCTGTGCATTCTAATTTGATATATTTTACGAATAACCAAGGATACTGATCCGACCATTGTTTAAACTGGGCTGGGCTGAGCTGGGCCGTACATGGCTGGGTCAGGCTGTGCTTGGCTGTGCTAGGCTGTACTGTGCTGAGCTGCTCCGTGCTTGACTTGGCTGGGCAATGCTGGGCTGTGCTTGGCTAGACTGCACTGAGTTGGGCTGTGCTGAACTGAGCTCGGCTGTACTTGGCTGGGCTGGGGATTACTTGACTGCCCTAAGCTGAGCTGTATTTGGCTCGGCTGGGCTGGGCTGAGCTGCTGTGAGCTGGCTTTTTTAACTGCATTCTAAAGTGCAAAAATATTGTTTTAATTACTATTATTATGGTAAAACATTTGGCTATATTAAAATAATTTTAATGAAGACACCTCTGAATAATAAGTGTTGACCAATATATCTCAGGAATGCAAACACATGTATTGTCAAAAAGAGAGAGGTAATCGAAGCCCACACCCCACTGCAAACATCTAGATACTTACATTGCCACCAACCCCTGCCCACCCCTATAGGCACATTAATAATAATTCATTACATTTATATTGTGCTTTTTTTCTAGGCACTCAAAGTGCTTCACATAGTCAGGGGGTATTTCCTCATCCACCACCAGTGTGCAGCATCCACCTGGATGATGCGACGGCAGCCATAGTGCGCCAGAACGCCCACCACACACCAGCTTACTGGTGGAGAGGAGACAGAGTGATGAAGCCAATCAGCGGATATGGGGATTGTTAGGAGGCCATGGTGGTCAGAGGCCAATGGGCAAATTTAGCCAGGATGCCGAGGTCACACGAGATCTACTCTTTTCGAAAGACACCCTGGGATTTTTACTGACCACAGAGAGTCAGGACCTCGGTTTAATGTCTCATCTGAAGGACGGCGCTTGTTGACAGTATAGTGTCCCGATCACTACACTGGGGCGCTAGGACCCACACAGACCACTAGGGATGGGTATCGTTAAGGTTTTAATGGTATTACTACTTTTACCAATGCTGCTTAACGGTCCGGTACTTTAACAGTATTTTTATCTTTGTGTTGTGTATGTGTGTGTCACAGGTCAGGAGGGCCAAGCTGGACTGCGCCCACCCCTAAACCAGGACCACCTCGAGGAGCGTATCAGAGAGAAGAGTCGGAGACAGAGAATAAATTTAACAAGTTTTATTTTGAAGTAAAAGCAAATTGGGAATCCTAACCTAAAATCTTCTTTGTTACCCTCAGGGCTTGAAGGTAAACAATGCAGCGACCGGGGACTCTCCCGCCCTCTTCCTCTGTGCGGGCCCCGCAATAGATGGACAGATGGGTGGTCAAGTAGGTATTTCACAGGTGGGAATACAATCGGCAAGCCCGCAGTCTGGTAAGTCTCCTCTGGTAATTAAATACTTCCAAACTCCCTTCCCTTCTTCACAGATGCAGAATTTGGGACGGATGGATATCGGTCAGGTCCGTACACGGCAGATACACAGCCTTGAGGTGGGGATGTGTTTGGCAAGTGAGGGGTCCGGTAAGTCTCCTCCGGTAAGTATGTAATTCCAGCCTTCCTTCCTTCTTCCACAGGTACGGAATTTGAGGTGAATGATATCAGTCAAGTACGTATACGGCAGGTGCACGGTCTTACAGTAAGGTGGCTTCTCCTGACACCGTCAGAGTGGATATTCCAGACAAAGCGTGCCCATCTCACGTTCGTGACAAAGGACAGTCACCTCTCTCAGCACAGGTGGGCCACAAGGATGCAACAAACTCTAAGTCAACAGGCTGTGCAGGGTTTCTACTGAAACAGACAGAATGGATGCTTCAGACAAAGTATACAGTTCACATGCGTTGGAAGGAACGAACACTTCTCACAATACGGATGAATAGCAGGGATACAGCAGACTCGAAGTCAACAGGCTGAATGGGGCTTCCTCATACAAATGAATAGCAGGGATACAGCAGACTCGAAGTCAACAGGCTGAATGGGGCTTCTTCTGAGACAGACAGAATGGATGTTTCAGGCAAGTATACAGTTCACATGCATTGGAAGGAGCGAACACTTCTCACCATACAGTTGAATGGCAGGGATACAACAGACTCGAAGTCAACAGGCTGAATGGGGCTTCTTCTGAGACAGACAGAATGGATGTTTCAGGCAAGTATACAGTTCACATGCATTGGAAGGAGCGAACACCTCTCACCATACAGTTGAATGGCAGGGATACAGCAGACTCGAAGTCAACAGGCTGAATGGGGCTTCTTCTGAGACAGACAGAATGGATGTTTCAGGCAAGTATACAATTCACATGTATTGGAAGGAGCGAACACCTCTCACCATACAGTTGAATGGCAGGGATACAGCAGACTCGAAGTCAACAGGTTGCACAGAGCTTTTCTGAGGCAGATAGTAAATATTTCAACAGGGCATCTCTTCTCCTATTAGCACAACAGAGGGGTTAATTCACATCCCAGATGATAAATCCTCAACATCCAGACAGTTGGAACAAATCAGTGTCGCAGGACTCTTACTATTGACAGTCAGCCCTCATGACACATAGAGAGTGCATGGCAAAAAGGAATGTAGCTTACACACACACACGACAATTCCACTTCAAACATATATTGTGGGGGAAAACATCAATTTTAGCCACTGCAAACTCACTTCACGAAGTGCAATTTAAAGCCAGCACTCACATTCGGGTTTCTGTCCGAGGGGAAGGGGGAGGGCGCAATCCTCACTGCCACTGAGGATGTTCTGAGAGGTTTTTCTTCACAGTCACAGGCAGAGTTCACATCACCATTTATAGAAGAGGGAGAGGTAAGAGATCGGTAATGAATCAATACAATCCACTCAGTGATATTTATGATCGTGATCCAAACACTCCAAACCACATCCAATTCAGTGTCAAACGTGTGCAATTACAAGACTCAGTTCTCAGTTACTCAGCTCCTCTCCAATGCAAACAGGGTAATTCACTCTCCTGCTGTTGTTCTCGAATCCCTCATCAAGCAACACTGTCCTCTTCATTCACCCGTCCTCCAGTAACTATTACCACCCAATAAAACGACTTTTCACAAGGGAGAAAAACCACACGCACCACCTCTCTCTCTTGCTTTTTATCCTCTCCACTGTTGATGAGGCCTCACGCAAACTCTGAGTAAATCCCCCACACCTGTTGCCAATCCATCATTTGGGGTTGTCACAGCAACAAACACACACACAGGCCTGGGAACAGGTTTACACTCAAAGCGTTCCCCCGGGAACACTGCTTCAGCGGGAATAAGTTCCACATGCCATTTGTCACACTGTGACATGTGTTTTTTTTTTTTTTAAGAATAATTCAAGAACAGAATTAAAATTTCTTTAATTTTTTTATGCAAAATTTATAATGGGCTTGTCTTGGACCAGAGGTGTTAGGAGGAGTTGGTTGGTTCATAGTAGCTGCAGCTTAAAAAAAAATATATATATATACACACACACACACACACACACATATATATATATATATATAAGGTTGCAAAATGTGGCAATTGGCTATTTTGTAAACTAACTTGAGGTGCTTTGCATTTAAGTTAGCAAAATAAATGTTTACATTTACATACTGATTTTTCCTTATTTGGAATTTTAAAAACAAGTAGAAAATATGTTGATTTCATTCTCATTTTTCCCAAAAGAAATCAATAGAATTTCTACGTAAGGTTAGCAAACCAGGGAGATTGATTCAACATGATATTAGCATACATACCTGACATAGATGGGGCAACAACCAGAGACGAGCGAGCTAGGCAGTCGATACACATAATGCACTTTTGCTTTGACAGATTGCTTGTGTTTCCGCCATTACATGCAAATATTGTTTTGCTCTTATGACAACGAGAGTTGTCAGCATTAACTCTAGTGAAGAATAACCACACTTTGGAATTTTTTACTCTCTCCGCCATCGTCACTCTTTGTAATAAGCGGGAGTTTTCGTACTGTTATGCGTGCTCCGCGCTCGTTCTTGTTGTGAGAGTGTGTGTGTGACTGACAGCCAGCCTCCGCGGCGCGCATGCGAGTTCTTGCACATCTCACAGACAAATGTCTTAACAATATCGCAAATTAGAAATGTTTGGTAAGATAAAATGTGCACAATAACATTAAGCAAATCTCTTCGCCATCGTCACTCTTTATTATTAAGCAGGAGTTTACGTAGTTAATGCATGTGCGTGCGCTCGTTGTGGTGTGTGACTGACAGACAGCCTCCGCGGCGTGCATGAGAGTTCACACAGATCTCACGGACAAACGTCTTAATAAGATCACACATTAGAAATGTTTGGCAAGATTAAATGTGCACGACAAAATTATTAAGCAAAAATATATAGTACATAATTTTTTTCCTCCAGTACCGAAAGCAGAACTGATACCGTCAGATCTTACTGATACTACGGTCTTAGCCCCGGGGGCCATTTTAATAACGGGTTTCGGTACCCATCCCTACAGACCACAGGGTGAGCACCCCATGCTGGCCTCACTAGCACCTCTTCCAGCAGCAACCTAGTTTTCTCAGGAGGTCTCCCATCCAGGTACTGACCAGGCTCAGCCCTGCTTAGCTTCAGTGGGCAACCGGTCTTGGGCTCCAGGGTGATATGGCTGCCAGCATTAAATAAAATGAAATTCTGAAAAACCATCTATCACTTCTTCTTGCTTTACTACTCCTTCCTCTTCTTCCTGACAACAATTTCACCTGATGATTTGAGTAGCTCTTTTTGTAAAGTTCTAGGATGATTGGGGTAATTTTGTTGGGTAGGCCTAGTGCCTCTGCATAGAAAATAATAAACAAAGTACAGGCATATATAAATGCAATAGAACAAAAATACATGTGAAATAAAGCAGTGTTTTCGGTTTTTCAGGTAAATTAACTGTATTAAGTTACAGAAATTGAATAATCAAATGTAAAATAATTAGGGGTGCTCCGATCACAAATTCGGCCAATCGTGAATGCACATCTCTTCAGTAAAGCCGGTTCTCTAATCAGCGGTAAATTCCATCAGGTTTATGATTTCACATAAAGCAGCTGTTACTACACAGAGCCATCATTAACTGAGAAGATGCACAAATAAACGCTGAAAATGAACGTGGATTTGCACAGCTTCTCGGTTAACACACAGTTTTGCACAGCTTCTCAGGGGTCGATAGCCGATATGATATAAACAAATATATAATTATTAATATTTAAGTTTGAAATAATTTGACAATGGATTAAAAAACAAATGTGTAAAGTAAACATACTTTAGATGAAAAGGTATTTTTCACAAATACATAAATATTTAATAAAAGTTTAATAAAAAGGAAGTAAACACTTTAATCAATGGGGCACTCAGTATTCTGGAGAGTGTGTGTGCACTGGGAATAATATTTTTCAAATAAAGCCAGGGTAACCTTCATTTTACATGCAGCACACAGAGAAAATGACCTGAATATAAAAGTGCGCAAATGCATAAAGCACATCATAATTTGAAATCATGAGTTTATAGTTTAAAGCATTCAATTCACACAGACAGACCATTACACTGAGAACATGCGATCATGCTGGATACAAACGCACACTTCACAAGATCTCACAGCTGGATTCAACTAAGTTTGCAAGGTTTGCGAAATTAAATGTTCATTATCCAAAGATTAGTTTAAATTATACAAATGTGTATTTGCTTAATGCTGATGGCAAACGAGAAAGTATTATAATGTTTACCTTTCTAATACTAATAGGCCTAATATAAAAGCAATCGTTATAATACATTGATTCCTTTATTTAACCATTCTATCTGATTATTAGACAGACTTCTGTCCGTATCACGCCTGTTTCACACATACTCTGTCTGCAGTGCGTATGAGAAAATTGCGTGTGAGAAAATTGCGTGTGAGAAAATCGAGCTGAAATCTCATAAAAAGCCAACTGTCTCACAATCATAACAGACAGGTATGCATTTGTATGCACTAGATTTGGTATTTGTCCAAAGGTTACATGCAATTTGTTGGATGGTTTGTATTTATTTGTGAAATATCATTTATTTAAATTTGTAAAACACAATATTACTCAACTGTGTTTTCGCTCAAATTGACCTTCGTATTTGAACATTGCTGGTTTGCAAGATCGAGTTCTCTTTTGCAAAGGAGATTGAGTTTGTTTGCAAAATGCTGGATTTGTTTGCTTAATTATGGCACAAAATTTGCTCCATATATTCCAGGAGCGGTGCGTCTGCAGCAGTGCAGCGATAGTTTACGTACCTAATTTTGCTGTGCTGCACGGGCTGAATTAAAGTGACAGCGCATTGTTTGCGGTAAAAATGAACATGGATTGCCACTGAGATGCAGTAATTTCACTTGTAATTAAGATTTAAATGAAAAAGGCACGAGAGTTGACTCTTTCTGTCAGTGGTGTTTTAATTTTAAATATTTGCGATATCCTAACAAGAAAGGTAGGCTAATTGTTGTTTAAATATTTTGCCGCTTGCTTGAGCAGCATATTATACAAACCTAGAAGTCAAATGCATTATGTTGTTTATATTTAAGTTTAAACTAATGTCTATGATTATGAAAGATTGTTACTTCTGTGATAAAATATTATTATTATTTTTTTTTACATGATTTGAAATATTAAATAATGAGCAAATGTTGCGTTTGTGGACTAAACAGCCGTGGATCAGTAGCAGACTGCAAACGCGTCCTGTGTGCTTCTGCACGAAACACATAACGCACACGGACTGAAGTCAAAATAAAAGTCCAGCCTCAAACACATCGGCCAAGCAGAAAAACTTTTTAAAAAATTATAATTATAATTTTAAAAATGCCAAATATCGGTTGATATATCAGCCTTAGCAATATAGAGGTCGACTACTAGAAGTGACCCAAAAAGTAATAATAACCATTTACAAACAGTCATACCCTAGGCACGGGAAGTGGGCTGCTGAGGGTACAGCAGCACCCTGTTTTTTTTTTTTTTTTTGTGGGCAACTGTTTAACTGTTGGAAAAAAAAAGTGTGTTTTACACATAAAAAAGTTGGCAGATTGTGATTGTGCTAGTCAATATTGTGCTATTATAAAAGATGGCCACCGACTGTCAGATTCTGTGGTGTAGATGGTAAAGCATGTGGTATCCTATTTATTTTGATGTGACTGACCTGGGTTTGAATCTGCCTTTTTTTCCCTTCCTTCTCAGATTTCAAATCATATCAGAAAAGCATTTATTTTTAATAAATTGATTATCTATCAAAAAGTTGAAAATAAAGTATCAGGTAGGGTTAGGGTAGGTGTAGGGAGGGTTTTTGTCTCAATAAGGTGGCATCCATTTAATAATTTGGATTAAAATTTGCACTCAATATGTTAATACATACTGTTTTATAAGGTATTACAATGCTAAGGTGCATACAATTGCCACTTTTTGTAATAAGTAATTAGCAAAACATCCTGCTATTTTAACATAGTATAAATATAATTTAGCTATTTGCAGTGTAAACAGCATATCACACAAAATACTGCTATTTTCATTTAGTGTATTTTCACTTAGTGTAAATAGGCTGTCTCGCGAACACAGGATAACTCAATTAACTTAATTAGCTTAATTGTTACTTTTTAGTTAACAAAGCTAAGGTTCACTTTCAGTCAGTCACGTTTGACGTTACGTCAGAAAGACGTAAGAGATGAATGGGGTCTCAAAGAGATGAATGGTGTCTCGCCCAAGAGCCCAATCTCCTTTGAGTGGTAAAAAAACGAGCCAGTGGTACACAGTGTACCTCGGTCTGCGGGATTTGCGTTGGTATATAAGGAGCCCCATCTCTGCCCCCAAACCTGCCAAGCGTCAGGCAGCAGGACCACTTCTTCCCCCAGAGGAGGGCCGGGGGAGATTCCTGTGTTCTCATTTTCTTTTTGTTCCGCCACTGGCCGTGGTACCTAAACCTTCATTAAAAGAGCTGTTTCCTCTACCTAAGTCAGGAATCTTGGTGTGATTCTGGAGACATATCTTACTTTCAGTAGTCATGTTAAAGCAGTAACTAAATCAGCGTACTGTCATTTAAAAAACATTGCAAGAATTAGATATTTTGTTTCCAGTCAAGACTTGGAGAAACTTGTTCATGCCTTTATTACCAGCAGGGTGGACTATTGTAATGGGCTCTTCACCAGCCTTCCCAAAAAGACCATTAGACAGCTGCAGCTCATCCAGAACGCTGCTGCCAGGATTCTGACTAGAACCAGAAAATCTGAGCATATCACACCAGTCCTCAGGTCCTTACACTGGCTCCCAGTTACATTTAGGATTAATTTTAAAGTACTTTTACTCGTATATAAGTCACCTAGGACCAAAATATATTGCAGATATGTTCACTGAATATAAACCTAACAGACCACTCAGATCACTAGGATCAAGTCAGTTAGAAACACCAAGGGTTCACACAAAACAAGGGGAGTCCGCCTTTAGTTACTATGCTGCCCACAGTTGGAATCAGCTTCCAGAAGAGATCAGATGTGCTAAAACACTAGTCACATTTAAATCTAGATTCAAAACTCATTTGTTTTATTGAAATGAGCACTGCAATGTCCGAACTGATTGCACTATATTTTCACAGTTTTTTTTAATGTAAAATCATTTTCTAACAGTTTTTAAATTCATTTTAAATTCATTCATTTTCTTCATGATTATTTTACTTTCTTTTGTGTAAATCACTTTGAATTACCATTGTGAAAGAAATGTGCTATATAAATAAACTTGCCTTGCCTTGCCTTACCTTCGGGTCCCAAGAGGCCTTGGACAACAGTTGGCGATGTGCTTCTTTTCCGCTCTCGTTCCTCTCTTCCCTTGCCAGTTTCCATGCAGAGCAAGCTCGAGAACGTATTGCCTTCTAACACCCTCTTTGCCAGATCTCGGAATCAAATGAGTGCTTGCACTCTACCCATGCTAAGGGACACTATGCCTCTCATGCCGGGGCTGTCTGTTCCACCTCGCTGCCCTACAGTGGATATGCCTATTGTTCCCTTGACACTGCTGGATCGCTAAAGCTCCACAGCCCATATCACTGGCTCATCCGAACGATCAGGCTCGGCTAAGCAATTCAGTTCGCCCGGCTTCCCCCCAGGTTTCGGGTGTTAGTGAGACGATGGTGGGAAAGGATACTCCTGTCAGGCGCAGAGGTCACATGTTGGCAAAGGGTGCGATAGAGCCGGTCCCTCCAGGCAACATGAAGTCCAGCTTCTACAGCCCCCACTTCATTATAATCAAAAAACAGGTGGGTTACAGCCAGCCTTAACTTGTGTGACTTGAACCGAGCTCTTCAAATTGACTTCCGTTCAAGATGTTAATGCCCAAGGGCATTTTGGAATGCATTCGTCCGTTGGATTGGTTTGCAATCGACGTGAAGGATGCATACTTTCTTGTCTCCATTCTTCCTTGACAGACCATCGAACGTGTCCAACTGAAAAGGAACGTCTAGGTTACATATGTAACGTTACGTCCCTTTGCCACATCGCTGTTCCGCTGAATGGCTGTGTCACTTTCTCGGCTCCTCAGCGAAGACTTGAATGCGAGTTGCTTGCATATATACTATATAACCACACAATGGGGCAGAGCTCTGAATGCAAATCCCGCAGACCAAGGTACACTGTGTACCATTGGCTAGTTTTGTTACCACTCGAAGGTAGGGCTGTACACAATTTCTCAAAAATTATGTTTGAATATTCCGTGTACAAAAAAACCACGAATATTCAAACTATTACAACATCTGGTTGCACATGTTGTTGTGTTCCTGTAGCTCAAGTGGTAGAGCACTGCCTTATCAAGCGTAATGGTGGGGGTTCGATTCCCCGGGAACACATGATAGGTAAAAATTTATAGCCTCACACTAAAAAATGTTGGGTTAAAAATAACCCAACCTGTAACACAACTATGGGTTGGTATAGCACCTTCCCATCTATGGGTTATTTCAACCCAACCCATTGGGTTAAAATCCTGTTGGGTTAAAAGTTACCCAACAGTTGAGTTATTTATTTATATTAATTAAGATCAATATTTTTAATTAAAAATGACCATGCACTGATTTGATCCATGCACTGTTGCAGCTCCCAAACAAGTCATTGGCCAGCTATACTCATTTTTAACTTTAATTTGATGCTAGTTAAATGTTAATTTTGGACCCTAATACTATATAAATTATTTCTAATATGATATTGGTTAACTTCTATGATGTGGCTTAGTTCACACTGTTCAGAGTAGATGCTGATCAAGAGTAGGTGCAGTCTTGCAGAGTAGTTTAAATAAATGTTGCAGTTGATCTGGGAAATAACCTTTAGTTTCCATTGTGAAAATAGGCTATATGTCTCCAAAGAGCTTCAAATGCTTATTTTCGGGATTCCATTATAGTTTTAAGTGCATCATACACATACCATATGGCCTTTTCTGTATGTGTGAACAAAGTCATTAGATGAATGTTTTGAGTATGTACACTGTTAAATGTTGTCACAGAATTTGAGCGATATTGCTTTTTATAGAGAGATAAAATTGGTCTGTTTTGTCTAAGTAATTCTTACAAAATTAGATGAACTCTTTTAGGCGAAAGGTCTGAAAATAAAAGGAGTGCAATTACTCCTAAAATAATTATTATATAATTATAATTATTATTTTTGTATATTTGTTGTGTAAAATTGGACAGAAGCAATGCTGAAATGAAAGAGCTGCTTTGCATCCGAGCAGATTAAGAAATTAGTCAACAGATTACTGAAAGATTTATTTAGAGATTAAGCAAAAAAAAAAAAAAAACTTGTATTCAATTTCACATGGTAGGGTCCAGATAGCATAGCAACTGTGTATATTTAGGGCTCAAGCCTGGAGGGCGAGAGCCCTATTGTTTTCCTTAGGATTATTTTTTATTATTATTATTATTATTATTATTATTATTATTTTTTTCTAACGTTACGGGGGCTTTTGGGGCCCTTAACATGCTTAAAAAGTCTTGAAAATTGGCACACACATTGGAACCTGCGGCCATTAGGGCCGGGCAGAGACTGATACACGGGCGTGGCACAGGGGCTCTACAGCGCCCCCTGGAATATGGAGGGCCATATATCATACATACTTGTACGTAGACATACGAAACTCGGTACACATATAGAACTCATCAATACAAACAACTTTCGTATTGCATATCATAGGCTGCGCCCAACAGGAAGTTGGCTATTTAGGATTTATTATTCATATTTGTCGTCAAAGTTGTGGGGGCTTTTGGAGTCCTTAACATACTCAAAAACTCTTGAAAATTTGCACACACGTTTGGATCTGTGGCCTTTAGGAGCCTGCAGAGGTTGGGACCCGGGCGTGGCACAGGGGCTCTACGGCGCCCCCTGGAACACAGTCATAAATGTTGATGTATAGCTCACACATACTTGCACGTATTAATATGAAACTCAGTACACATATAGATCTCATTGTGCCGAACAACTTGCGTATTGCATGTCATAGGCTCCGCCCAACAGGAAGTCAGCTATTTAGAGTTATGTAAAAAGCGCATGCTCTGGAATTTGATATACTTGTCATAGGTTTTTAACTCGATTGCCACCAAACTCGGTCAACATGATCTCAAGACATTGGGGATGAAAAATTGCCAGGGGATTTTTGATATCTCGAACGGTTTGCTCGTAGCGAGGTGTTGAATTTATGGCGAGAATTGAGAAACAGGAAGTGTCTAATACCATCCACATACATTTCCTAATTTTAATCAAACTTCATCAGATTCTTCATTGTATGATGTCGATCGCATATATGTGACTATTAGGAGTCAAAGTTATAGCGCCACCAACTGGCAGCAGGAAGTGTGTCATTTTCAAAATGCTTTGAATTCAGCATCTTATTTTTACTCGATTTGCTTCAAACTTCATCAGAATAATGTTAAAACACAGCCGATATAAATCTGCTGGGGGGATATTGATATCTAAAAATATTGTTGCCGTGGCAACATGTCAAACTGGAATACTTCTCAGGTGATTTTGAGGCATATAACATGCTTAGAATTTCATCAAACTCAGAACACATATCAGTATTAGTGACAGCTAGACACTGGCAAAAGTTCATAAGAGGGCGTGGAAGAGGCACTCTATAGCGCCACCTTTTGTCAAAAGTGAGGGGGTTAGTTTTAGCTACAGACACCAAACTCAGTACAAAAATTGTTCTTATCAAGACGGACAACTTTCTAATTCACAGTCATCAGCTACGACCAACAGGAAGTCGGCTATTTTGATTTGAATGTGGATTGTTTTTTACATTTAGCTGTGAATTAATGCATACTGCTCAGAGGAGAGTAACACTATACACACCAAACTTGGTGTACATGTTGAAAAAACATTGAGGAACTTAAATTGTGAATGGGTTTTGGATAGCTCGGATGGTTTTGTCGTGGTGATTTTTTTAAATGACAATAAAGATGGAATTATTAATTTTCCTGCATTTTTAAATTCCAAACACTTCAAAACCTTTTTTCATACAGAAAAAAAGTCATTCTGAGTAAATATGCATAGTTTCATGACTTTACAACACTGTATGGATAACAGAAAATTAAAAAACTGTCAGACATCTCATATCACTCTGTCCCTCTGTTTGAGTGTGTGTGCTTAGACTTCCATTGTCTGAGAGAAAATGCGCCCCTACAGGTTCAGTTACCGGACTAAAAAAGGGAGGAGACTGTCTTTTGGTTTCATTTTTAAATCGGTTAAAATACAAATAAATACTTGGATTTAATTCACACTGACAAGCTAAACCAACATATATGATTATTACTGGGTCAGGGCTCATTAATAATTGATGTGTGGTCAGTGATACGTGAGAAACACGAGAGATGAATCACCGCTCTGAGCAGGAGCGTGTGGAATGACGAGCTCAGAAAAAAACGAGTTTATTCTTGTTTGATAGCTATTAAAAATAAATTATTGCAGCGATATCACACAATACACCAATTAGAACACACCAAGAGCTAAATTAAGATGTTTTTGAACTGTTTGTGTGAAAATGAAATATTTGCAGCTGCCTAACTGAAATCACCGCTCCGATCAGCGCGCACAGTGTCACAAGTTCAAAACTAACGAATTTATTCTTGTTTAAGAGCTTTTTAAAATAAATTATTGCCATAAATGCACACAAGACATCCATTATAACATAACACGAGCTAAATATAGGTGTTTGTGACCCGTTTAAGTGTGCAAGACTATTTGAAAGCGGACTGGCAGAATAACATTGATCTCTCGAGCTGCAGGATTCTGCCTTTCGTCGTAAGAACGAACACATAACGGACAAGATTATTTCAAAATACATAATAGCTTGGCTAATATAAACGAAAACAGCCACGTGAACATAAACTGTTGAGAAATAAATCTGATGGATTGAATGGATCTACTGGATTTTAATATTAAGTGACCGCATATACCAGCTGCTTCTGTCTTCAATTTTAATCTATATAAAAAATTAAACTCATTCATCTTGGCTGCTTTTTTAATGTGTGTACGTATTTATTTATTTACTTTTTTATATATACATTTTGTATAGTTTCATAGTTTATGTATTATAATTATAAAAACTAAAATAAATTTAGCCACTCACGTAGAAATATCTTATAGGTTTTATCCTTTTCTGACAGCCACTGGATGCCTGTTTGATTGTATATATTCCCTATTGCTGTGAACAGTGTTTTCAGAAATAATTGCAACATTTTAGCATTTTAGATGGATATACTGGCTGTTTAGTAGAATTATTATGTAGTTTTGTTATTTCATATATTTATTTATATTTGACAGAACAAGTCTGAAGATTTTTACAACCATGTAGGTATTTTTTTTTTTCACATGGAAAGTGCCACAAAAAGTCATTGTTCCATCACATTCCTAAAAAGTAAATATTAATAATAATAATAATAATCAGGCAAATAAATTTTTTTTCACATGAATCTCTGGGTTCTTCCAGATGCTAGCTTATTCAAGTGAGATCTTCCAATATCCACTTTAATGTTTACAGAGTTTACAATAACCCTTTGTTAAAAATGTGAGTTCCTCCAGGAACCTCCAGAGCACTTTGAGGTCTCCATGTAATGAAGGGAACTCCACAACCTCAGAACTGGAAACAAAGTGCTTCAAAGATCCCATGAGTTCTTGCACGAACTGCAAAGAGTGTAATGGTTCCTCCAGGAACCCTATTACGAGAAAAGGAGCTTTGAGACACTTAAGATACATTTGAAGGTTCCTGGAGTACTCAAAAGGATACCTGAGGCACCTTTATTTTTTACAATGGCAGCATCAATCATAGCCTCTATGAACCATCAGGAGGACTACTTTTATTGTTCTTTGTAAGTTTACACCCCTTTAATATTTAAAGGTAATGCCAATCACAGTTTTTTATTTTATTTACTTATTTATTTATTTTGCCGGGAAAGCTTCAGGACCAGACATGCAGTAGCGTTGGAATGCTTTTTTTATTGTTTACGTATTTTAAATGGTCTATAGCAAACAATAACAAACAATTACACTGCAGGGAGTTGAACCCCATCCTGGTGGTTAGTCAGGAGTACCAATACCAGTGCATTTTTGTTTTTTGTTATTATTAGCCTTTATTGAAAAATAAATATTGTATGAAGAATATTATGGTATTTGTGAAATATTATAAATGTACTATATGTCTGTTTCTAATTAAATTAATAATATACTGTCAATAATTATGCACACTCACAATACACTGAGCAGAACAGTGAAATCGTTTAAATCTGATAATGGCTTAACAAGAATCCAGAAAAAATGAGATAAGCTCTATCATCGTGGTCCTTGTCTCATTCACCATAAAATCAGATCTGTACACAACCAAATCAAGTCTTTTTAAGAAAATGTATTGTTTTTTCTTGTTGTTGTTAATATGTGTTTAAAAGCAAATATAATGTTTGTGTTGATGTTGTTGATTTTAAATGCTTAGAGAGCATTAATTTATTTTTGAAAAAAATCTAATTTTATATGTAAATGTTATGGGTTTAAAAAACAGGGTTCAAAATATAGATAACATAATTGCATATAATGACTTTAGAGGGAGTATATAGTGGGAAAAAAACTTTCAATGCCATAACACCTTCAATAATTATGCACACTCACAATACACTGAGCAGAACAGTGAAATCATGTAAATCTGATAATGGCTTAACAAGAATCCAGAAAAAAAAGAGATAAGCTCTATCATCGTGGTCCTTGTCTCATTCACCATAAAATCAGATCTGTACATAACCAAATCAGGTTGATTTTATTTTATGTGTTTAAAAGAAAATGTGTTGTTTCTTTCTTGTTTTTGTTGATAGTGTTAAAAGTAAATATAATGTTTGCTTTGAAGTTGTTGATTTTAAATTCTTAGTGAGCATTAATTTATTTGTGAAGAAATCAAATTATATGGAAATGCTATAGGTTTAAAAAGCAGGTTTAAAATATAGATAAAATAGTTGCATATAATGGGATAAAAGGGATACAAAAAAAACTTTCAATGCCATAACACCATCATTAATTATGCACTCACAATACACTGAGCAGAACAGTGACATTGTGTAAATCTGATAATGGCTTAACAAGAATCCAGAAAAAAAGAGATAAGCTCCCTCATCGTGGTCCTTGTCTTGTTCACCATAAAATCAGATCTGTACATAACCAAATTAGGTTGAGAAGCAGTTATAAAAATCTTTCTGTAAAGATGTAAATGTGTTAGCCTTGAAATGAACAGAGAACTCCCTCATGTGTGCTAAAGTACACTGGTACAACATTGGTGTTTATTGAACAGTTTTTGAAGTTCTTCACGTATACATGGTCTATTAAGGTGCCTTTTTCAGTTGTTGGCTTTTTAACAAGTTGAATAAAACCCTTATCCGACATGAAAGAGCTCAGAGATTTTGATTTCAATGCATCATTATTAAAGTCTCCTATAAGTATATTTTTATTGCATACTGAAGACATTAAATTGATCAGTTTACTCAAATTGTCTTTGAAAATTGACAAAGGATATGTTTGGGGTCTATAAACAACAGCGAGCAATATGTCATTTTTAGTAAAATGTGTCACCAAGCACTCCAAGTTAAGATTAGGGAATGTTATAGTAGTGTTTTCCACATCACATGCTGTATATAGTCCAACTCCACCATGTTGTTGGGCTTTTAGATCATTAAAAGGAGGACAATTGCTTGTGTATGACACAGAGCGAGAAAGTCCCTCAAAGTTGTAATTGTTTAAGTGCACCATATCTGATTGATAGCATTCAGGCAACCATGTTTCAGTTAAGCCAATGCACATGGGCTGCAGCTCTTGAGTACAAATCATCAAGTCTTGTTTATGACACCGTAAACTCTGTACATTTAGCAAAAACACCGAAAAATTACTTTTGTGGTCTCTCAAAACTAAATCATCATGTGCCATAAAACAGGGCATTTCATTAAGAGCCTCAAAGACTTTTTCATTACAATAAATACTTTTTTCACTAAAATCTTTTATTGTCAAACCAGGCAAACTTCTTACACGACTCAGTGCTACATAAGCCTGTCCAGCAGCAAATACTTTTTTTAAGCTAACAACTGCACTATCAACAGTTAAACCTTGTACCTTATGAACTGTGCATGCCCAAGCCAACTTTAAAGGAAACTGTCGACGAAGACCTCCTTTACTACAAACATTTTCCTCCTCTGCATATATTGGTGTAGATTGTAATGATCTTGTTGGCTCAGACATACAGAGTTTACGTCTTTGTAATCCTACATTATTATCATCAAAACAGATGTAGATGACTTCAGGTAACTTCTTTTTATCAGAACGTGCAATGTGTGTAACAGTTCCACAAACACCATTAACCAATCCATCATTAATATCTATATTTTTTATGAGCATGACACGTGCATTTATGCCTAATAGCAATGTTGCAGACAAGCATGTGTTGTAAACCTTTACGTGATGACCATCAAGTAATTCTGTTTTTCCAGTCTTTTTACTACGTGCATAATCTTCAGACTCTATAGTTTCAATCTCTTCACAGGTTTTAATTAACATCTCTAGGTTGTGCTCATGAACTTCATCATTTGTGGAAAAAATATGTAAAGCATCATTATTTTCCTCACCATTGTCACAGTTTGATAATATTTCTAAATCTTCATTTCTCAGTTGAGTTTTCCTATTCCGTTTTCTTAATCGATTTAATAATTCTGCAAATGTGGGGTCCTGCTGTCTAACAATTTGTGTTAATTCAACAATACTAAAATAATTTATCCATAAGTCGAGTCCAGGTACATCTACAAAGAGAGGTTTACCTTTCACGGGAGCCAATTGGAAAAAGTCACCTACAGCGATTACAGCAACATTACCAAAAATACCAAGATCTCCAGTTTGTTTAATTTGTCTTAATCTTCCATGAATATATGCTAAAAGTTTATGATCTACCATTGAGATTTCGTCTATAATTAAAATCTGAAGGCCATGGAATTTTGCACGCAAAGAATTTAACTTCTCTTCACCCAAAGGTGCATATGGCAACTTCATATTTGTTCCGATGCAAAAAGTTTGATGGATTGTAGAAGCCTGGAGTTGGAAGGCTGCAATTCCCGTTGGAGCAGTTAAAAGAACACAAATATCATCTGGGTTCAAAGCAATTTGTGACAATAATCTTGTTGCTTCATATTTTATGGCTTTTATTAAATGGCTTTTTCCTGTGCCTGCTCCGCCACTAATAAAAATATGAAATGGTTTTGGGTTTTCTCCTCTAATTTTATCTAGACACCACTGTCTAATTTTATTGAAAATCGCCATCTGGGTTTTGTTTAAAGAACGAATTAAACTCAAACCATCTACATTACTCAAAGTATTTTTTTTCTCTAACTGAGGAAGCTGTTCACTACTGAAGGCTAAATCTGGAATACAACTTTCAGTTTCGTTTATGTGTTTGAGAGATTCACGTCTTAATTGCGCACATTCAAAATGCTCTAATTGTTGTTCAGGACAGAGCAAACACCATGCATTTTCTAATATGCCATCATTATCTACAGCTGTTTGTGCAGTATCCAGCATATCTGCATCTTTTTCAAAAAGTGCTCTATTTGCATCTACTACAGTGTGCACTAAATGTACAGATCCATTGCTTAAACAAACTTCACCTTCCCTGTAAAACTGTTCAAAATGATTAAAGCCCTCTGGTTTTAACTGACTATCTACACGATAGGGAAGAAACAATTGTAATAAACTTTGATAAAATTTTTCAGGACTCTTTGTCACTGAGAATCGAGCAAAACGCACAATAGCTGGTTGAGTACGTGTTCTTTTTACAATGAAGCCTAAATTGTTTTTTAACTTTATTTTATTAGCAGAAGATGTACCTTGGTATACAATGCGATACTCAGATGCAAATGTAGCTAAACACATATCCTCAAAAGCAGTCTGATTTGGTCTATTCTTGTAACGATCCACAAAACTTGTCATCCATATATCTTCGCTTTTCAAATGTTCAGTCTCCAATTTGTTTTGAATAACACTTAATGGTAAACTCATACGAACTGTATCGTCACCTGTAGGAATAAACTGAACATTTCTTGAGCACTCCTTTAAATGCATATTTGTTAATCTGTACACTGCTTCTTGTGCACTAACTTCACGATTGTGCAAATACACGCTGCCTAATTTCCTCAAAGCTTGCCTTGCATCAGTATTTCCTTGAGTTGATGCTTCCCGCTGTGTATTGGCTAACAACAAACCCATTTCTCTTTCCGATTTTGAAATGTAAGAAATTATATAAACAATGCAGGCATAAGCATCAGTTACATATTGAATATCCATATTAGCATTCCAGCACTGAAGGGCAAACTTGTTATACTGATTAACCCAAACTTCATTTAACTGTCGTTTTAAAACAATGTGTGTATTATTATTTATGCACTTATATGCCATTTCAAATAAATCCTGATTTATACCTACACTGCCAAACAATTCTTCCATAGAGTTTATGTTCTGATCTAAAACAGCTTTCTTCACTGTAGCCATTATATCATGAGCATATTTTACATTTATTTTGTCGTTAATATCAGGATTTGTACAATCATTTAGTTTTTCACTGTTGTTATTTTGAGAACTATCACTTGAAACATCTTCGTTGGACACATCTTTCTCTGGCACATCTTCAACTTTTCTACGACATATAAATGTTCGCAACGATGGAGGTTTTGGAAAATTGAAACGACAAACTGTGTTTTTCTTTTTACAACTTTTAGAATGGTGTTTACTATGAAGTTGCACAGATGTAACAATGCTATGTAGCTCTTCATTGTCAGTTGGCACCTCACATGAAACATATCTGTCTATAAATTCAACTACTTCTTCATCAGATTGTTTATCTATTTGTGGAGCATTTTTTATCCAGAACAAACAATGAACATGAGGTGAACCTCGCTGTTGAAATTCAACCCTATAGAAATAATCAACAATTTCCCCTATAGGTTGAAGAGGTGACATAAGGACTTCTTTAAGAAAGCAATGCCACCTAAAATCAAACATACGTGCTGCAGTGACAGGATTATTACGCAAAATCGCACATCTTTCAGCCCATTCTAACTGATCTGATGTTTCTGCTCTACCTTCTTGTTTTAAAATGCTTGACATTAAATTTGTCCATCTCATGTCAGCAGATGAAAATGAACAAAACCATGTGGGAATGCCCAGCTGTCGAACCATTGCAAACAAATCTTTTTGTACACCTTGCCAAAATGCAGGGGTGCCTCTTATTGGCTTTAAAAACCTATAGCCTTCATCAAAATTTAGTATTTTCTTCAAAGAGTCTGTGTCTTTAAACATGTCATTTGAAATGGACTTATGACATCCTTGGCCTTTTCTTAGAGCTATGGAGACATTAGATAAAACCTGTTGTACCTCTGATAAATATTGTGCAAAAAAAATGTATTCAGTATTTTGTGCAAATCTTCCATCTGCATGCAATATTCTATTGTTAAAATATCTTGATAGTGTTAATTTCTTTGCCCTTTTGTCATGATATGTTGGACAACCGTTAGGAAATAAAACAGGAAAACATTTTGCCTCATTAGTTTCATCTGTCAGCAGTTTTACAGGATTGTTTCCTTCAGCAGGTGCAACGCACAAGATATTGTCAACATATTGATCAAGTACTTCTTGCCCAATGTCAACTGGTTGTAAACATGTGTCCATAAAAACACAGTGCTGTTGTCTGTCATGTAACTCCTCATCATCATTTGCATTTTCCACAGTCTCCTCTATGCTACTATCATCATTTTCTGCAATATCTTGCCTATAAAACTCATTTAACCAATCTTCATTAAACATTACGTCTGCATAATACTTGTTATGTTTTTTTAAGTAACACAATGCCAGTTTAATATTATTTGCATCAACATACTGATATTTATAATGACCTTTATATGTTAATTTGCGTTTTAACTTGATGCACACTAATGAATTGTCAGTATTTGTTCTGGGCAAAACATTTGTTGTGTGTCTAAGATTAGCCAAACAACATGTCACAGGACCATGTACTCCATTTTGACCACCTTTCGGCAATGCCAACATCTTCATAAATGGAATATGCAATGCTATTAAATGTTGCTCCAAACTATTGAGAGAACACAACTCTTCTGGTATAGGTTGTAGTTCTAGATTGTTAATGGCACTTTCTGCTGGCATTTCACCCTTTTTCAATTTAGAGTGACAAGTAAAGCAAATCCAAAGCTGACCTTTACTTGATTTCATCAATTTACAAGGCAGAACACATTCATTGTTGCACTTGTGTAAAAACACATCAGTAATGCATTTCTGAGCTAACAACATTGTGCTTGAATTTTGATTGTAATGATCTCTTTGACAACATAACACTTGTTGCCTAAATAACAATCTGTGACAAACACAACAAACAAAGTCTAGATCTGAATCAACCTTTTGTGTAAAGTTGTTTTTGACAAAATCGAACAACTGTTGTGTTTGTTTTAGGTGCTCTTTCTTTGTTTTGTTATATTTTTTTATATTTTCTTTATGTACTGGATGATTTGCATACTTTACCTTACTTCTTTCCTTTACTTTATACTTATATTTTTCATTAGTCCAATATCTCAACCGACTGTACTCTTTCAGTTTCTGTTTATGTTGCACATTGCGAGTATATTTTAATTTGTTGTAGTCTTTCAGTTTATTTTTATGTTCCAGATCATCACGATACTTTATTTTGCTGTATTCTTTTAGTTTATGCTTGTGTTGCCGATCTTCACGATACTTTATTTTGCTGTACTCTTTTAGTTTATGCTTGTGTTGCCGATCTTCACGATACTTTATTTTGCTGTACTCTTTTAGTTTATGCTTGTGTTGCCGATCTTCACGATACTTTATTTTGCTGTATTCTTTTAGTTTATGCTTGTGTTGCAGATTTCCACGATACTTTAATTTGCTGTATTCTTTTAGTTTATGCTTGTGTTGCAGATCTCCACGATACTTTAATTTGCTGTATTCTTTTAGTTTATGCTTGTGTTGCAGATCTCCACTATACTTTAATTTGCTGTATTCTTTTAGTTTATGCTTGTGTTGCAGATCTCCACGATACTTTAATTTGCTGTGTTCTTTTAGTTTATGTTTATGTTGCAAGTTGTTACGATACTTCGTTCTGTTGTATTCCTTTAGTTTATGTTTGTGTTGTTCATTACGATATTTCAGTTTACTTGCTTGTTTTACTGATTTATTATATGACACCTCACTATGATACCTACTCCTACTCACAGCTTTTGCATGTTGCTGAAACTCCATGTTCTTATGATATTTACATTTCTTGTATTCCTTCATTTTGCTTTTGAATCTTTTTAGTGAATAATATTTTTTAAGGTGGCTGCTATTATTAACAAATACATCTTTATTTGAATTTTCACCAACAGAAACTAGTATGTCCAGTGTCTTGTGTCCTCCACTCTGTGCCTTTACACTTTGTCTTGTTCGTGTATGTTTATCATCAATATTCTTTTTATTGTGACACAACTCATAACAGTTATGAGATTCAAATTGTCTTACACAAACAACAACTTCATAATGATTTTCATTGGAGTGTTGCAAGTATATGCCTTGGTTGCACATCTTTTCATGCAAACAACTAAACTTCAACCATTTTCCAAGGTGAAATGTAAAAATGTCAACCCCTAAATAGTTTGCTGTGGATTGAATTTCAACCTCAGTGGCCCATGTTCCCACGTACTTCATTTTTGAAGAAGATAAATAATCCTCCATAGATGTGTATTGAGATCTTAAGAGATTCTTGTATTCAACGCTGTGCAACTGCATATGTTTCACAATTGCAAGTCTAAGTGTTCTGTGAGCTTTTTGTGTACCACATATCACCTGTGCCACTGCCCGGAAAAAACAATTCCCATCTTCAAGAATTCTTTCTGTTTCACAAGGAGAGCCCATTGGTCCACTGTCTGATGGCGAAGGTAGATTTTCACCCTGGAACTCTACATGTACTTTACTACACAAGTTTTGTTTTGTTTCAGAACACAAGGGACTGAAATCATACACAGTGTTAGCTCTATCTCCTAAGCAAATGACATCTGCATTTGAACTGCATTCAGAAATTGATTCAGTTATCTCTCTGTTTTCTTTAAAATTGTATTTCCGTTTCTTAACATCCTTACATTCTGTAATTTCTTCTGAACTTAAAGGCAAAGTTTGAATTTTTCTCTTCTTACCAACACAATACCTTGTTTCAGTCTTATCAGTTGAGATTTCTGCTTGACTGTGACATGCATTACTGATTTTAATTTGGTGTACACAAACACCAGTTATTTCAAAAAACTTTTCATGTCCGCGCATACATGCAGCTAAATTTTCAATGTGCCTCAAAACACTGGCCAAAGTTTTGTGATATACAGCTACACTGAAACCATTACCATCAATCATTCCAGAACTGCTACGTGCATGAGAATCGACAACGGCAAATTGTGTATTCTGTTTAATAATGGCACAAGTATTACCATTCAGGTTAAAAAAACATGTGTCATATTTGTCAAGTATAATTTGCAAACCATCAGCTAATGTCACCCATGCACCAGATCTAAGAAATTCTCCATCAACAACATCTACACATCCAGAAACGCATCTGCCATATTCAAATTTGAAGGCATTTGTATTGAACACGTATTCTTGAGGAAGATCTGGAATACATAGAAACTTGTCATCAGTTGGATCAGTAATTGAACCACTTTGATGCAAATCTGAATACAAGCTATCACCAAGATTTACCACGTTGTCTAAATCACAGGTTTCCCATGAGAACACACTTTGTACGTTGTGCATTGCCATAGCAGCCAAACTAACAGCAACACACTGTCTTCCTGCCCACTTGAACTTATAGTCTCCTTGATGAAATGATCCACAAACACTTTTCCTTTCATTTGATGGAAACACCGTACTTTCGTCAATGTTCTTTGCAGGGCATGAATTAGTTTCTACCTTGACATTGCTGTTACATGCAGACATTTCTGATTCGTTAACCTGTACCTTCACACCACATATATTCAGGGTATCTGCATTCAAACTCACCATAAGAGCATCTATGTGCAAAATCAGATCTTGCCAATTAGTGTTAAAAACCACAACTGATGTACCTACGTCTGATCCCAGACCAGATGCGTTACGAACATTACAGTCTACAACGACATAATAATCATTGTGCTTCATGATCGCGCAGATCTCTCCATTTATGGTTAACAGGCAAGATTCATAACTAAAGAAAATTTCCTGTACTATTTCATACAGCTCAATCTTTTTTACATCCGGTCTCTGTTCTACTGATACTTCGCACATTTTGTTAAAAACAGTGTGTTGACCACTGATCCAATGAGAAAAGTGGAAATCTCCATAACCTTCCTGCATTTTCTGACATAAAGATCCATCACTAAATAATTTTGATCCCTCGCTATGAATGTCTTTAAGAACTGATTTCTTCCAGCTACACACATTTTGCATTTTATGCTTTACAATTGAAGCAACACTGGAAGCTGCTCCTATAAACTCATTTTTCATGTCTGTCGATCGTATTCTGACCTCATTAGCCGCAATAATGCCAGACACATCTGTACACATACAATTCTCCTGTGTTTCATAAACTTCACTCTGTGCTTTTACACTTTGTCTTGTGTGTGTGCGTATACCAACATTGTCCTTTTTATTGTGACAGAACTCATAACAGTTATGAGATTCAAATTGTCTTACACAAACAACAACTTCATAATGATTTTCATTGGAGTGTTGCAAGTATATGCCTTGGTTGCACATCTTTTCATGCAAACAACTAAACTTCAACCATTTTCCAAGGTGAAATGTAAAAATGTCAACCCCTAAATAGTTTGCTGTGGATTGAATTTCAACCTCAGTGGCCCATGTTCCCACGTACTTCATTTTTGAAGAAGATAAATAATCCTCCATAGATGTGTATTGAGATCTTAAGAGATTCTTGTATTCAACGCTGTGCAACTGCATATGTTTCACAATTGCAAGTCTAAGTGTTCTGTGAGCTTTTTGTGTACCACATATCACCTGTGCCACTGCCCGGAAAAAACAATTCCCATCTTCAAGAATTCTTTCTGTTTCACAAGGAGAGCCCATTGGTCCACTGTCTGATGGCGAAGGTAGATTTTCACCCTGGAACTCTACATGTACTTTACTACACAAGTTTTGTTTTGTTTCAGAACACAAGGGACTGAAATCATACACAGTGTTAGCTCTATCTCCTAAGCAAATGACATCTGCATTTGAACTGCATTCAGAAATTGATTCAGTTATCTCTCTGTTTTCTTTAAAATTGTATTTCCGTTTCTTAACATCCTTACATTCTGTAATTTCTTCTGAACTTAAAGGCAAAGTTTGAATTTTTCTCTTCTTACCAACACAATATCTTGTTTCAGTCTTATCAGTTGAGATTTCTGCTTGACTGTGACATGCATTACTGATTTTAATTTGGTGTACACAAACACCAGTTATTTCAAAAAACTTTTCATGTCCGCGCATACATGCAGCTAAATTTTCAATGTGCCTCAAAACACTGGCCAAAGTTTTGTGATATACAGCTACACTGAAACCATTACCATCAATCATTCCAGAACTGCTACGTGCATGAGAATCGACAACGGCAAATTGTGTATTCTGTTTAATAATGGCACAAGTATTACCATTCAGGTTAAAAAAACATGTGTCATATTTGTCAAGTATAATTTGCAAACCATCAGCTAATGTCACCCATGCACCAGATCTAAGAAATTCTCCATCAACAACATCTACACATCCAGAAACGCATCTGCCATATTCAAATTTGAAGGCATTTGTATTGAACACGTATTCTTGAGGAAGATCTGGAATACATAGAAACTTGTCATCAGTTGGATCAGTGATTGAACCACTTTGATGCAAATCTGAATACAAGCTATCACCAAGATTTACCACGTTGTCTAAATCACAGGTTTCCCATGAGAACACACTTTGTACGTTGTGCATTGCCATAGCAGCCAAACTAACAGCAACACACTGTCTTCCTGCCCACTTGAACTTAAAGTCTCCTTGATGAAATGATCCACAAACACTTTTCCTTTCATTTGATGGAAACACCGTACTTTCGTCAATGTTCTTTGCAGGGCATGAATTAGTTTCTACCTTGACATTGCTGTTACATGCAGACATTTCTGATTCGTTAACCTGTACCTTCACACCACATATATTCAGGGTATCTGCATTCAAACTCACCATAAGAGCATCTATGTGCAAAATCAGATCTTGCCAATTAGTGTTAAAAACCACAACTGATGTACCTACGTCTGATCCCAGACCAGATGCGTTACGAACATTACAGTCTACAACGACATAATAATCATTGTGCTTCATGATCGCGCAGATCTCTCCATTTATGGTTAACAGGCAAGATTCATAACTAAAGAAAATTTCCTGTACTATTTCATACAGCTCAATCTTTTTTACATCCGGTCTCTGTTCTACTGATACTTCGCACATTTTGTTAAAAACAGTGTGTTGACCACTGATCCAATGAGAAAAGTGGAAATCTCCATAACCTTCCTGCATTTTCTGACATAAAGATCCATCACTAAATAATTTTGATCCCTCGCTATGAATGTCTTTAAGAACTGATTTCTTCCAGCTACATACATTTTGCATTTTATGCTTTACAATTGAAGCAACACTGGAAGCTGCTCCTATAAACTCATTTTTTACTTCTGTTGACCGCAATCGAACCTCATTGGCCGCAACAATCCCGGACACCTCAGTGCACATACAAGCATCAGAAGGAGAAATTTCAGCCTTACTTTTGTTGAGTGATTGCGTGCGGCGCATTCGGAATCTCTTTAGCTTAGGCATCTACAAGTAAAAAAAGCACATTGTTATTATAGTAAAAGTGACATCAAGCTAAAAATGTACTGTAAAAGATAAACAATATATTGCTACACATATAACAACACCAAAATAAGCTACGTTTGAATCAAAAGTAAGTACAGCAATTCTTCCGACTGTTTCTGACTAATCTTGGAAAAAAATGTCAGAAATTAGATTACTTAGCAATTACCCCCAATTCAAAGCTAAGATAGAATGTTTTAATTATGATAATATATCATACTTAAAACATTTGACCATTACACACTTTTAAACCTTTTCAAAAACACCTGTTATTATTAATCAAGCTGTCTACAAAATGAAATAAATCATTTACTATTACCTTAAATTTCATCAAATTATGTTTTAGGATAAAAAAAAGACATACTAGCTAAGAATTAACAGTAGGCTAGAGTTTGAAAAATTACACCCAAAAAATAGATATGCAAAAATAAACAAGGACTAACAATACTGTTAACATAGTATGAACATTAAAAACTAATCAAATAACATATTAATAAATTACATTTACATTTAATCATTTAGCGGACTCTTTTGTCCAAAGGGACTTACAAATGAGGACAATGGAAGCAATCAAAAACAACAAAATAGCTAGTTGTGAAAAGTGTAAGCATATAATTTCTTGAGCAAGCACTGTCATTAAACAAATGCCAACATTTCAACTTTAATTTAAAAGACTCTGATTAACCATTACATTTAGAAACTCACTTACAGTACTATAAATTTTTCGTTGAAATGGTGTCATTAAAAAGTGGGTAGTCCCACAGGCACCCCCATTTCTCAAAACATTTATCCTCCTCCATTTGCTATTATTATTATTTATATAATTATTATTCATTTGTTTTATTTGACATTGACATCTTTTACTTAATAGTGAAATTTTACCTAATAATATTTCTTATGTATTTCTCTTTCTTTGATACACAAGGAAAAAAGTAGGATGTCATTTCTCTTACAGCTATTGTATTTTACATGCAATCTACTTAAGATTCTATTAAGATGGATGAAATGTTTCATAAAGTTTAGTCATTTCCCTTATGGCTACTTGACATTTTTTAATTTTGCAATCTACTTGAATATTAAAATGGATGAAATGTGTTAAAGGTTGATTTTAGACTTTGTCTAATGTTTAATTGACAAAAAAAATTCAATTAAAAATGTGTTTCTTTCTTTATTTGGTTTTATTGTATTAATTGTAAAGGGAAAATAGTGTAAACAAAAGTGAATGCAACATTTGTGATAATTTATAGTCCAATATTAAGTTAAATTAACTTTTACATTTAGTAAGTATAGCATATTTGTTTGGTTCAATTTAATCTAATATTTCATTTATATATATACTCAATATTTTTTTGTTTATTTGACATAGAATTACAGTTGTGCTGTTATATAATTTTAATTATATCTAATTAATTTTATTTCTCATATAAAGTAATTCAGTTATTCAGATTTACTAAATTGTTCTATAGACATTAACTCAATTTAAACAGTTTAATTTAAATTTTAGTGTAAAAATGTTTCACCAAAAAATTGTGTAAATAATAGTTACACTTTTTACAGTGTAGTTAAAATACAAAATGTATCCTTTTCCTTGAATAATACTTAAACAAAACGATTAAATGTTTATGCTGAACTTTACAGTTTTATATCCTATTAATAATTCCAGTATGACTGACAAATTCTTAAACATAGTTAAATATATTTCTGTTCACTGTAAAACATTTTGAATAAAATGTTAGATAATATTTTTACACAAACGCAATATAATATATTGTTCTAAATAAAAACCAAAACAATGGTTAAAATAATGGTTAAATTGGAACTATAAATGCCATAAATTCATACAGCACAGTATCATATGACCTTACATTAAAACAACAATTTATTTGTATGGCCTTGCCTCAATCCTCAGCGAGTAATTGTAAGTTTTGAGCACAGAGAACTATATTGTGCAAGCACATTATATTATATTTTGAACAGAAATTAACAATCGCAAAAAAAAAAAAAAAAAAAAATAGTTTGAGCAAAGAAAAAACGATTCTGTGCTCAATTAATGTATTTGCTTGTTTGCTATTATCAATATTAACATGCAGTAATAACCCCTCTCACGCAATTTACTCAGGTGCTCTCTCACAAACTCTCTCTCTCTCTCTCTCTCTCTCTCAACCTCTTAATACTGTGTGCGCTCAACTCTTGACACACGCTCTCAACTTACAACAGAGTTACAAGTGTGCCACAAAATCAGCCAATCAGAAAATTAAAGGTCAATTGTGGTTGGCTGTTGGTCTCCAGTCAAATCGCTAGTAGATCAAAATCGGGTGTGTCTTGTAATTTAACTTAACTGACAACAGCACATTTCACCCTCATATGCAGTAAAAATCAAATGATTTCTTGTAGATTTTTTTCTTCTTGAAAATAGCCTTACTAACTTATTGTAATGCTTATTTATATTTTATAATCTATTGCATTTTTTCACAGTTACAAACGCGGATACAACATTCCTGCAGTCTGCTACAAAATGGCCTACAAATTACTATTACAAGTAGAGCAAATCATAATTTATCATAATAAATATTTTTTAAAGCTAACGCAGTCATTGAACAAATGCAAGCGTTTAAACAATGCTTAATTTGCACGACTATAACTAACCATTACATTAATAAACTCAGATACATTGTGTATAATTTTCAGTAAAGCACAACACTGTAACTATGTACTGCAATGCACACTTTACCTTTCAAATTCACATTTATTTTGTTGGTGCCACTGTTATATATTTAGTTTAATAGTAGAAAGTTTTTTTTTTACTATTATTGTAACTGTTATAGTGGTTATTTTGTCAAATTATATTCACTCAACCGTTTTCCAAAACTTTTTGATTACAATTTTTCAAATATGCCTTTTAAAAAAAATCTGTTTCCCACTTACCCTGCTGAAAACTGTTGAAATGTCCCAGGTAGTTGCAGTAGCAGAAACAATAGTCCTCTTGTCTCAGAGTACCTTCTTTCTATTTGAGAAAGATAACCTACGAAACACTGCACCGCAAAACTGCTGAAACCTCCTTTATACCTGCAGCATGACGTCATCAAAAAGTGGGTAGTCCCGCACACGCCCTCATTTCTCAAAATATCTCATCCTCCTTCTACTATTATGTATCATGTACATTATTATTATTATTATTATTATTATTATTATTTATTGTATTTATTGTATCGAAATTTTACCTAACAATATTGGTTATGTATTTAATTATCTTTGATCCCTTTTTAATGTTTTTCCCCTTTGCTTCTTTTCTGTAAACAAACAAACAAATAAATAAAATGAGTACACCTACTAGATGTTACATGTTAGCATGTTAGCATTCATACAGCACATTTTATATATATATATATATATATATATATATATGCACTTAAAATGTGTAATTCTAAACTTAATTCTAACATTTTCATGAAGTGACAAATGCTTATTCCAATGCTTCTTTACAACAAAAAAAAGAAAGAAAGAAAAAAGAAAACTTTCCTTTGTCTCTATACATAAAAATAAAAGTGCTTAAGGAAAAATGCCACCACTTACTAGTGCTAATAGCAGCAATTACATTTACATTAACCGACCATTTGGGCTATAGCATTAATAGCTGATATTTACACCTAAAACATACAACAAAATATAATCCACTTGCTTGAATGAAAAAGACCCATACTTAATTTAGTAAAACTTTTTAAAAAAGATCGTTACACACATTCTAAAATCCATTTACTCTTCATGACTGATTTAACAATGGTTTTTCGCCATCAAAACAATGGGCTTTTCAAATGACTTAGGAACATGCTGTTATACAGCTGAGTCGTGTCTTGAATTTCAACTCGGTTAACCACTGCACATTTCACTTTATACTGTAGCAGTTAAAATCTAACAAACCCTTGGTGATTTTTCTGTTTTTGATCATATATATATATATATATATATATATATATATATATATATATATATATATATATATATCCCAGACAGCACATGTACGTCTGGCCGACGTCGGCCCAATATCTAAACGTCGGCCTCTATACCTAAAACATCTATAAAACATCGGCCTGGCGGAGGCCGATATAATTTGGTCAGTGCTCTGTTCTCCAGCTCATCAATCGTCGGCCCTGAGTTGGTTCAGGACCGCGGGCCGATGCCGCGCTTCTCTGTGTGCGCGTGCCCAGTATTCGTCTCTTTTAGCCACTCAGAGAGAGAGAAGAGGATAATCCCAGCGACATCTGTGGCTCTGAGGTAACGTTACGATTTCACTTCAGCTCAATTAGACAAAAAATACTACTTTGTTAATTCTGTGACACTGAAAAAGTACTAGTAATACAGTCTATGGGCAGCTGAAGAGTCTGGCTTATTTTCAAATAATGTTACCGTTAACTTTTTGAGCCAACGGTCACGGTAGCGATTTTTTTTTACATTAATGTTAACGCCTTAATGCGTTTTCAGAAGTTTCTCGGAGGGAAAATGTAAAAGCGGGTTATTAAAGAGAAGTCCTGACTGCTTTTTCACCGTGTTTTTCACTCTTTTACAGGCTTTCAGAAATAATCCGGTGAAATAATATGGTGAGCTATTGTTGCTGTTGCTTCTGAACTACAAAATGATTTTTAAATGTATTATTGAATGATTATTGAATGAGACTGTACTTTATAAATGTAATGTTTTAACTCTAGATGTTTGTTTGTGTGAATGCTGTGTGTGCGTTGAGTCCTGCGCGAGCGGGGAGCAGAGTTGCCATGGAAACGGGGCGTCAACACAAAAACCGTTACTGGCAAGCAGTAATCTCCGTCTCTCACTGCAGTTTACACTGTTTTGGGTAAGTTTAGTCGCTAAAATCTCACAAATATTACATACAAATGTTCCTGACACGTTTCTTGCTTGTTATTGACATGTTTCAATTACATTTATTTTATAGAAACGGTTTAGTTTCTTCGAAAAAGTCTGTTAGCATCTTAGCAGTTTTCAGGTAGGCTATATAGATTGAGCTCTTGTTGATGAAACTCTGGGCTTTTAATCAAATCTTCGTGTGTGTATGAGATATTTTGATGGCACTTTGAATGTTTTGCTGGTGATTTGTCAGTATGTTATTGGAAAAGGCTGATTTACTGAATCGATGACCAGTGGTGGACGAAGTACACAAATCAAGTACTTGAGTAAAAGTACAGATACATATGGTAAAATATTACTCCAGTAAAAGTAAAAGTACTCCTTTTTCAATTTTACTCAAGTGAAAGTACAAAAGTACTCAATTTTTTATGTACTTAAGTAAAAAAGTACGGCAAGATAGATGTTTGCAATTTTATATAGGCTACTTAATTTAATATTAGCACATTTTTTTTTATAATCCTACTGCTCAAAATACCTTGGATTTTTTCCAAAATAACCACTATATGAAGTCAAGATATTTTTGTTGTTGATATGGACTACGCTGATGAGAGTAATGTTCACTGTGAAGCTTACACTATGATGTACCTGAGAGAAAACAGAGATGACCATCTGATTTTCACCAGTAAGAAAAAAGTATTTTAAAGTTAGTTGTTTTACAGAACATCAAAGTTACAGTACAGACCAAAAGTTTGGACACACCTTCTCATTCAAAGAGTTTCCTTTATTTTCATGACTATGAAGATTGTAGAGTCACACTGAAGGCATCAAGGGCTATTTGACCAAGAAGGAGAGTGATGGGGTGCTGCTCCAGATGACCTGGCCTCCACAGTCACCGGACCTGAACCCAATCCAGATGGTTTAGGGGTGAGCTGGACCGCAGACTGAAGGCAAAAGGGCCAACAAGTGCTAAGCATCTCTCGGGGAACTCCTTCAAGACTGTTGGAAGACCATTTCAGGTGACTAGCTCTTGAAGCTCATCAAGAGAAAGCCAAAGTGTGCAAAGCAGTAATCAAAGCAAAAGCTGGCTACTTTGAAGAACCTACAATATGACATATTTTCAGCTTCACACTTTTTTGTTATGTATATAATTCCATATATAATTCCACATGTGTTAATTCATAGTTTTGATGCCTTCAGTGTGAATCTACTATTTTCATAGTCATGAAAATAAAGAAAACTCTGTGAATGAGAAGGTGTGTCCAAACTTTTGGTCTGTACTGTATGACTTGATAATAAGGCCTGAAGTTAGGAAGAACATTTTATGGAAAAAAATAATAAAACAAATTTCATAATGATTTTTTCCTTCTCAAAACACCCCTAGCCAAACGGGGTGCATCTCTTCCCACTGATAATTACTGTAGATACCATGTTCTGAACATCACATCCTTTCTTTTCTAACCAGATGTAATCTATATATATATATGTGTGTGTGTGTGTGTGTGTGTGTGTGTGTGTGTGTGTGTGGCTGAATAAAAATATTTGGACATTATAAAAATTACATCAACTTAGCACTAACAAGCTTGTTAGCTAGACAGTTAGCATCAGCTAACAATATTTATTTAACTTATTTTCAGTACGATGAACATTCATGTCTGTCTACTCGTCTAGTTAATCCAAACAATATACATATGTATAACGTTACTGTCGATAAACAATATAAAAACAGACGTAACATAGGACATTTTAATAAAACTGTTAACATTACGGCAGCGGTGAATTTGAACGTGCATTAGTTATTGTATTTAATCTGTGTTATTTTATGTTTTTTTGTTTTGTTTTGTTGTTGTTGTTTTTTACGTACAATTGATGTGTCTGCATCGTCTGCACTCGAGCATTTCAGTGGGCTTAAATAGATCACTCTTTACAACGGATTTAGTTCCCAAACAACTGACAGTTTTGACCTAAATATGATTTTCAGTTACAATAATTAATCCAAAATTTCGACATAACTTACTTTTAGCAACATCAGACGCACACGCGCTCACAAGATCTCCCGGTTCTTACTTCTGGAGACTCACACGAAACGGCTCATTTGAATCAGTGAGTGGTCGACTCCAGAACAGCTGCAATCGGATCATTCTAATTCGTAAACGAATCGTTTGGTGCGATTCGCGATCCGATTTAAAAGTATATTTTGAAAAGACTTAGTTCGTTCATGATGAATCAGACACCGCTTCTGCGTGTCGGAGCACGTGATATATTATAGGGAGTAACGATATGTTTTATGAAATGTAGTGAAGTAAAAAGTACGATTTTATGCTTTGGAATGTAGTGAAGTAAAAGTAAAAGTTGCTCAAAATAAAACTACTCTAGTAAAGTACAGATACTTGAAAAATGTACTTAAGTACAGTAACGAAGTAAAGCTACTCCGTTACTGTCCACCACTGTCGATGACGCCACTTACAGTGAGAGTGTAATCGGCTGAAATCAAGTTCACATTAGTTTCGATATTTCATTATAAATAGATATTAATACAAATTGTTCTGTGATTTCAGGAGGACAGAAAGAAACTCTACAGAACAGAAGTGAAGCTCCAAGATTTCAACATTTCTGAAGGGAGATTCTGACTTAGAAATACAGGTGACCTGAAGAAGCTCATGAAAAACATGAATATGCCTTTTTCAGAATACATTTCACCAATTTTAAGAAGTCCCTGACATCATAACGTAAGTCACACTCAACCTAAAACTAAAAATATAGATTGTGTTATTTTAAGATTATATTTTTAGTAGTAGAATATGTATATTACATGTTATTATAATTGTTATATATTATTCTGTCTTTTATCTCCATTTCACCTCTACTCTAGCTTGTTTCCTTCTAATGAACCTGGAACTGCAGAGTAAATATTGTTGACTCTGTGTCAGATTGCTTGTTTTGTTCCTGGACTCTTCAGTGATGATGAGCAGAGTCTGAGTGAACCTGCTGTCAGACAGTAAGTACCGTGAGGTTTCAGTCAGGGCCTTCAGTAAACAACTGTTAGATACCTGTACACATCTTACACATCTCTGTTACAGCTAACGCAGCCGAATGTGTAAAGGTGCGGTCACACTAGCCTTTGAACGTGCAAAATTATTTCGGACGCCGCTGCGAATATGAGCGGGAGCAAGATATAACGGTTTCCCCTTATCACAACATGGGTTAATCTGTGTACAATTGTTTAATTATGTCATCCTGGTTAGGGTTGGCCTGATTGACGATGTCATCGTCCATTGCCGATGGCTGATAGACATCACGATGCTGCGCCGGCAAACAGCATCATCAGCTCCAGTATCTCGCCCATGCATCTGTTGTCATGCGACAGAGAAGTCACGTTCTATAGACAGTTTCTATAGACAGTTGTGAACGTGCTGACAGCTGGTTGCCCAGGCTATGGATTAAAGGTAATACTGTTGTAAGTAGTGTTCATTTTCTCCTAAATACCGATCATTTCGCTTCATTAGACCTCAATGTATCACCAGTAGCCAACGGTATTGATTTGGTCCTTTTTTTTCTGGACATCCACACAGCACCACAGTATTATCAACTAGAGATCAACCGATAGTGGATTTTTCCAATACTGATAGCTTTTAAACCAATAGTTTTTAAAATGAATACTGAACAAAATGGATACTGAATGAGAGCAGCGGTCTGCGGTCGCGCTGTGGGTTCCCGGGTTTGTGTCCATTCTCGGACCATTCCATGTATTTCAACTGTAGAAAAGGTTGTTCTGAGCCGAAACTGACTTCTTTCATATTTGTCGACCAATATACAGAAAACTACATCAGTATATCATCATAAACACAAACGTTTTTGTCTTACATGAATGTAAACAGATGAGAAAGAAAACACACACGTACAGTATTTTTGTTTAAAGAGACAACAGCCTAATAAACGCGCTGTCTGTCATTCATGTTAATCAAAGAACAAAAGAAACAAAAGAAAATCATTCACTGATCTCGACTGAATATATTTGATAACTTTAATTGATTAATCTTTATTTTATTTATAAAAAGAAAACTATGCAGTGTTTTTTAAACTTTTAATTACAGTTTCTGTACCTGAAATTTTGTTTAGTTGTATTTAGGATATTGCTAATTGATTTGTTTGTTCATATCTTACTACTGACTGGTTACTTGTCTTTAACACTTTAATATTTTTATTAATTAATTGTTTTTGTTATGGTATTTTTTTTTTTTTTTAAGCACAGGCAAATTTCCTCTTGCAGTGTTTTGTAAGCTGCTGATTTTTGCTCATGTTATTCAGCTGTAACAGAATGCTTTGTAAAAAGACAGAAACATGTTTGACATCTAAATGTTTGACTTAATTTTTTTATATTGGATTTTTTATCTTATTGGAATCGAAACTAGGAATCGATAAGCTGCTATTTTAGAACAGTGCATGATTATCTAATCATGTGCAGCTTCTTTGAGAAGTCACAGTTATCACACACACCGGATGCGTCACATTCAATTCAAGCAGCGGTCTAAGCTGTTTATTTAATCACCAAACGGACATAAGTTTGCTTCAGGAATGAACTATGTGGCATATGTGTTTAAAGTTCAGTGTTAAAAAAAAAGAGCAAACGGAAAGAAAACGCGCAATCTGTATTACAGCTTTCTATATGAAGCATACAGACTGTATTAGAGCCACAGAAAGACGAACGTTTTGCTGTAAAATGCACAATACATAATTTATAGCCTAGGGTGAAGTCATTATGTAAATTTACAATGATTTGAGATTAATATAATGTTATTTAATAGAAAACTATGTGAACGGCTGCATCACGGGAAAAATATCTCCATGGATTTTGCAGATAACCGATAGTTCTACAAATCAACTATCGGTGCCGATTAACCAGCAAAACCAATGAATCGGTCGACCTCTGTTATAACAATGTGCATGATACAATACTCATCAAATAATAAAGAACTCTTTTCATGTCCCTTGACTCAGATTAAAAAGTAATCACGGCCAACAAAATAACTTGTGCTTGGTGTTAACTGTTAGCCACTCATAGCACTCGTAGTTGCAATCTTTGAAATGGTGCATAAAAATGTTGCTGGCCTTCAGTTTAGGTTTAGGTCTTCCTTTCTCAGTTGTAGGTCTTCATTTCTCAGTTATTCTCTTTTTTTCTGCAAAATAGCACTTTAAAAAAGCATTTTAGTAGATTTGCAACCAGGTCTGTAGGCTGTATTTTCTTTTCATTTAATTTCACTTTCGTACTTTGGAAATCCCTGACTAAAAGGGCAGTCTAACGCTGGGGTAGCACTGGGCACGTCTCTAGACCCAGAGGGTGTGCTGTCATTGAATGTCAAAATTTTGATTGGCTGATGATTCTGTCACTAATGCTTGTAACAAATCAGATGTGACTTCTTTCATCAAAAGGGTAGCACAATCTGTAGTGCTGGCCATAGACTTTTTGTAATGTAGGATATTCCAGGTCAACCTCAACTAAACTAATCACAAGCAATTTGTGAACATTACACAAATGTAAATGATAACTAAATAGTCTTTAAAAGCTTTTTTCACACAATTTTGTTTTTTATAGGGCCCACCGCTGCTGTCAGGCAACATCTCCAAGATGCTAGAAACTGCAGGACCAATAAGTACAATCTTGAACATACACAACTGTATCATAAGTTTGGGAAGGTATGGTTTTTTGTGTTTTTGAAAGTCTTTTATGGCAACCACAGTTTAATTTATGAAATGAATACAATTCACTACAATTTAAAATAATAGTTTTCTATTTGAATATATTTAGAGAAGTAATTTATTCCTGTGATGGTAAAGCTGTATTTTCAGCATCATTACTCCTGTCTTCAGTGTCACATGATCTTCAGAAATCATTCTTATATTCTGATTTGCTTCTGAAGAAACATTTCTGACTATTATCAGTGTTGAAAACCGCTGTGTTCCTTCATTTTTTCAGGATTCTTTGATGAATAAAAGTTTTAAAACAGTACAGTGTTTGAAACAGAAATGTCTATTTTAACTTTTGATAATTGATAAGACAGTGATAATAATTGAAAATATTTATTGAGCAGCAAATCAGAATGATTTCTGAAGGATCATGTGACACTGAAGACTGGAGTAATAAAAATTAGCTTAGATCACAGAAATAAATTACATTTCACAATATATTCACGTAGAAAACTGTTGTTAAATTGTAATATTTCACAATATTACAGTTTTTTTACTTGCTTTTGATCAAATAAAGGCAGCCTTGGTGAGCAGAAGAGACTTTTCTCAAAGACGTAAAAAGAAAATCGTACTGACCCCAAACATTTAACGGTAGTATAAATTACAAATATAATGTTCCACCTACTGAAATGTATATTCCATTCTAAAGAGATGCCTGTTCCACAAATATTACATTTACAGTGATCACGTGAAACACTGATCAATAAACTGATTTTTGAGAGCATTAGTGGCAGTGTGTCGATTTTTGTTTATTGATTGGTGAATTGGAAGTGGATGTGCGTTTATTAAACCTACTTGTGATTAAATCAGATATATATATATATATATATATATATATATATATATATATATATATATATATATATATATATATAGCAAAATAAGCTCAAATTGAGGCAGCAGCATCTATGGTGCATGGCCTGTAGTGAGTGACACCAACGCTCACAAAGACTACAGACGACAACTGTACATGAACACACAAAACATTGGACACACAAAACAAATATTATCCTTATTTTGACTATAAGGGTAAATTTGATGATTTTCAAACTGCTTTATTGTAACGTCTCTTATATCTGTAAATGAACAATATTTACTCTCTGAGTTATGTGGACCTACATGTCCCCTTTTATTTGTAAGCATCACTTTAAAAATGTTGAAAGATAATGTTAATGTTAACTGAATACCAAACTAGAGACATGTTTAGTAAGATTTTATCAGAAAATGTTTTTGAACTTTTATCATGCAATTTAAAACATTTTAATTGCTTAATTAGTATTGTTTGCCTGGTTTTATTTTGTGTTTATGTAACTCTTTTTAAAAAGTTCTTGGCATAAAGTTCGCATGCGATGCTGACAGCACTGAACACATGACTTTTTATTATGAACTAGATGGTCTTCCCAGTGAGTCTCAGTCATCTCTGGCTTTTTAAACTGTAACCTTGAAACATGCATTTCCTGTAAACCTACTTTGAAATAAGTATTGTCAAAAGGTGCTATACTCATACAACATTTAACCATGCAAGGACTGTAGTAATGGTTATTTTTGTTTTTACTATGGGTTTACTGCAAAAGCTGTAGTAAAATCATGGTGATTGTAGTAAAACTATGGTTGATTTTGTTTTTTCTATGGTTTTACTGCAAAAGCTGTAGTAAAATCATGGTTATTGTTCAAAAGACTACAAATAATCCCGAATTATACACTTTTGATCAAAGCATCTGGTAAATGTTATTGTATTTGTACATGTAATATGAAATAAATGAAAATATTAATAAAGTTGCGTCTGTTCTTGAGAGTGGTGTGTATTGTTTTATTATAAACCAGCGGCGGTAGCCGCGGGTGGTCCGTAACTATGAGCAAAACGCCGGTGAACCGCGTCCACGCAGAGCGGCCGGGATGTATCGTCTCAGCATCGGCCGGAGAGCATTTCCGATCAGAGGCCGACGTCGCCGAGACATCTTGCCTATTAGCAAACGCTCCCTGAGCGATTTCGTCCCGATGGAATTTTGTAGGTCGGCTCGACATCGGCACAACGTATGTGTGCTGTCTGGGATATATATATATATATGATCATTCTAAAATGCATTTATTTCGTTTCATATAGTTAATAAAAAATTCACACAAACATCTCCTTGTCTCCAGATATTACAAATATATAGATTTTCTTCCCAACACTTCAATAAGAAAAAGACTTTAGCTTTAAACACAATAGTGTCTATTTTCTATGTATTTTTTTTACACTATTTCGACCAAAAAATAATTCCAAAACGATTAATTGATTCAGTTCAGTAGTTTAAATTATTAGTTTCATTTATTAACAGAGACATGCTTAAACCTACTGGCGGTTCTAATCACACACACATAGTATCTTTTATTATTTAAATGATTTCAAATATCAGTATTCAACACTTTATGTTTAATATATCAAAACATTGTTTATGCATTTAAAACTGCAGGTTAAATGCATTAATGTCCTGCACTAAACCATGAATAAACCTCTTTCAAGTAATTTCTGTGCTGATTTCATTTATTTGATAACACAAATGTCACATTCTAATTCACTAATTAAATGCAAGATAAAAAAAAAAAAGCTTTAAAAAAATTACAAAAATGTCCATTTAATGTCAAAATAACTTTTAACTTATTGGAAAAGATTAATTTATGTCAATATGAACCAACCACACAAAATATAAAGACTATATAGATAATAACAGACTCAATAACATATTTATCACCATCAATAAAATCCCAGAAAATATCGAGATTATCGAATATTACAGACCACGTGCATGTACAGGTGTGCACATAATTTTTTCAGCCTGGTTATAAGAGAACCTGAAGATTTGTTTTGGTCCTCACACTGCATTGGTCCTCACACAATTCCACTCCTTGCGCCCCACTGCTCTGCATATTTTGCAGTTTCTCTTTGTTAACACACCTGTTTCAGATAATCAGCTCATGAGAAGTGAGCTCCGTGCATGAACTGTGTTCCTATTGTTCATAGCTCCCTATTCCCTTAGCAGGGGAAATCTGTTAAAGTTTACCTCACTTAGAACATTCACTGTGCTGCGCAACGATTTTACACATGGACAACTGTGACATCATACCTCTGTAAATCAATACAATTTAAATTCACATCTTGCACACTTCAATGCACTTTGATTGGAACATATACATTCGCTTCCAACTGGAATCATGGCGGAATATCCTGTAATGTCCACTTCTCAGGGCACTTACGTTTGAATAGAACAAACATCTGAAGCGCTAAGAGAAACGTTCGAAATGGGCAGAACAGTTGGGCTGGAGGACTGGAATTGAGAACCGCTAATATACAGTGACCCAGTACATCAGGGGCGTAGCCATCTTTTCAGAAGTGAGGGGGACAGAAATTATATATATATATATATATATATATATATATATATATATATATATATATATATATATATATATATATATATATATATATATATATATATATAACATTTCTGTAATCTATATAACATACCAACAGTTTTTGAACTAGATATTTTGTTTTTAAAGAAGTCTCTTCTGCTCACCAAGCTTGCATTTATTTGATCAAAAGTACAGCAAGAACAGTAATATTTAATATTTTTATATATAAAATAACTTTTTTTCCTATTTTAATTTATTTTAAAATGTAATTTATTTGTGTGATCAAAGCTGTATTTTCAGCATTTTTACTCCAGTCTTCAGTGTCACATCCTTCAGAAATCATTCTAATATGCTGATTTGCTGATTATAAATATTTAAAACATGAGTTTTTTTTCAGTATTCTTTGATGAATATAAGGATCCAAAGATCAGCATTTATGTGAAATAAAAAGCTTTTGCAACATAATAAACTATATCACTCAAAAGCTTAGAGTCAATATAATGTTTTTTTTTTTTTTTTTTTGGAAAATAAATTAAAGAAATTAACACTTATATTTAGCAAGGACTCTTTTGTGGGTTCGAGTCTCAGGCCAGCAACACCACTGCTCCCCGGGCATAAACGATGACCACTGCTCTTGGTGTGTGTTCACGGTTTGTGTGTGTTCACTGCTGTGTGTGTGTGCGCACTTTGGATGGGTTAAATGCAGAGCACGAATTCTGAGTATGGGTCACCATACTTTGAATTGATCAAAAGTGATGATAAAGTAATATTTTTCAAAAGATTTCTATTTCAAAATAAATGCTGTTCATCTGAACTTTCTATTGATCAAAGAAACCTGAAAAAATAATCTACTCCGCTGGTTTAAACATTATCATAATGTGTGTGTGTGTTTTTTTTTTTTTTTTTTTTTTGAGAAGCAAATCATAATATCAGAATTATTTCTGAAGGATCGTGTGACTGGAGTAATGATACAAAAAAATACATTTTGAAATATATCCAAATAGAAAACAGTTAATTTAAATAGGTTATTAAAAATATTTCACTTTTTTTCTGTGTTGCTTTACTTTGGATCAAATAAATGCAGGCTTGGTGAACAGAAGAGACTTATTTAAAAATATATTAACAAGTTTACAGTTCAAAAACTTTTGACTGGTGGATACTAGGCAACTAAATATTTTCTCAAATTACTAGCTTTTAATTGGCTTAGAAATCTATAACTACTGGACAATAACAAATAATAATGATTTGTTTATATACTACAAACAATTTTTTTTTATCACATAATAAGGCAGAATAGTTTCTATTCTGTAATAAATGCTATGTCAATTGGTACTGCATTGTTACTTTATTTATTCTGCTGGAGATTACTTGAAAAACCATATATTGTTGCAATCGTATGTTTAATGTCTTCCTGTTTGCAAAAGTTTCTGGGCTTTTTTGCTGTGTAAAAACTGTTTTCATACAGCGATAGCTGGACGCTTTTGCCCATATTAGGATCTTCCTGAAATGGCATTCTGCGCAATGCCCTCCGACATCGAGTATGAATGAAACGCACACTGCAGGAGTGTTTGCGCTCTGTGATATTCATCTCGCTGTATTCTGGCTCCGAATTAAATATCAAATCATATGCAGACTATCCGGTCTCTTTGAGTTTAAATCTGTATTTATTCCCACCAGCTCTTGAAAACAAACTTGACTGAAAAAGTGTGGGGGACGAGTTTCCATGATATTAAAAGTGGGGGGCGGGGACACGTCCCGCGTAGCCCCTGCAGTACATATTACTATCAAAAATTTATTCATAATAGTTATAATATTATTTCACTTTATTTAGCTATATAAAAACAAAAACTAGGCTATAAAATTCTAGTAGATAAACTAAATAATAGTGTGAGATATTATAAAAAAATAAAAGGTAGTCGTAGTATTAAATACAAATAGGCTACATTTCTTTTATAGAAAACTTATTCATAAAGGGACACTTATTGTGAGCATATTTAAACCTTACTAACTAAAAAAAATTAAAAACCTTCCTTTGTCTCTATACATAAAAATAAAAGTGCTTAAGAAAGAACGCCACCACTTAGTGTTGATGACAGCAATTACATTTACATTAACCGATCATTTGGGCATCTCTAGCATTAATAGCTGATATTTACACCTAAAGCATACAAAGAAATATAATCCACTTTAATGAATAAGACCCATACTTAATTTAGTAAAACTTTAAAAAAGATTGTTAAACACATTTTCAAATCCATTTACTCTTCATGACTGATTTAACAATGGTTTTTCGCCATCAAAACAATGGGCTTTTCAAATGACTTAGGAACATGCTGTTATACAGCTGAGTCGTGTCTTGAATTTCAAGTCAGTTAACCACTGCACATTTCACTTTATACTGTAGCAGTTAAAATCTAACAAACTCTTGGTGATTTTTCTGTTTTTGATAATAGCCTGTTGGTAAATATATTTTTAATGCATATATTTTTTTATATTTTATTATTTCCTATCTTTTATATTAACAGTTACAAAACATAAATAAAAAAACATTTTCACACTGCTACAAAATAGCTGTACCACATCACATTAAATTACGTCATCTTTTAAAACAGACTAAATAAATGCCTCTGGTTGCTGCTTTTATTTCAAAGGCATTTTATGTACTTTAAAGGCTTACATTTATGTAAGCTGCTATTTAACTGTGAAAATGTACAAATCCTGATTGTTCATACTTTATTTATCACCTGCTGGAGATTACTTGAAAACCATGTATTGTTGCAATCGTATGTTTAATTTCTTCGTGTTTGCAAAAGTTTCTGGGCTTTTTTGCTGTGTAAAAACTGTTTTCATACAGCTATAGCTGGACGCTTTTGCCCATATTAGGATCTTCCTGAAATGGCATTCTGCGCAATGCCCTCCGGCATCGAGTATGAATGAAACGCACACTGCAGGAGTGTTTGCGCTCTGTGATATTCATCTCGCTGTATTCTGGCTCCGAATTAAATATCAAATCATATGCAGACTATCCGGTCTCTTTGAGTTTAAATCTGTACTTATTCCCACCAGCTCTTGAAAACCTCTATGAGAACAAACTTAACTGAAAAAGTGCGGGGGATGAGTTTCCATGATATTAAAAGTGGGGGGACACGTCCCCCGCATAATCTACGCCCCTGCAGTAGCTACATATTACTATCAAAAATGAATTCATAATAGTTATAATATTATTTCACTTTATTTAGTTATATATATATATATATATATATATATATATATATATATATATATATATATATATATATATATATATACAATTATAGTAGATAAACTAAACAATAGTGTGAGATATTATAAAAAAAATAAAAGGTAGTCGTAGTATTAAATACAAATAGGCTACATTTATTTTATAGAAAACTTAAAATTAAAATGCTAATATTTACTGCTTTCTTTGTCTACCTCTTTAAGGAGAATCGCTTTATGTATTACCCAATTTTAAATAACTTTGAATAAAAGCTCTAAAGAAAAAATATAAAATAAAAGCGTTTTTATCATATTCAAACTTTTATCATATTCAAACTATTCAGCAGGCATTCACTGTGGCATGTTGCCTGAAAGTATAAGTAAGAGCGTCAGTGGATGAATGTCATAGTTTTGCATTGTGCTTTAAAAACGGCATGGGATACACTAGATTTATGTATTCATGTTGAAAATAAAACTTATATAGTGCAGTTAGTGATCTAAAATGGTAGGCTAATTGTGTATTAACATTGTCAGAACATATTTAATGGATCTTTTTTTTTTTTTGGTTATGGACCATTTATGTGCACCCCTGTATATAAACACAATTTGAACTGATATTTGCAGAACATTTTTTAACCCCAAAAATATCGAACAATAAATAAGTTGCATCAACACTTTTAAAAGCTTATTTCCATAGAGTTTTATTGCTGCAAGCTTGGAAAACGAAGAATATAATTACAAAAGTTCCACAAAAAATGTTTGAAATACTGAAAAAGACGATCTTTCCCTTTCACATTCAAGTGAAGTCCATCTGGACGGAACATTTCAGAACATATACATCCTCCAGACACAAAGGCTCTCCACGTTCGCAAAAAAACAACATTGTCCATCTCACTAGACCATCTTTCCAACAATATATTGCATCGCTTCACTGTATGTTTAGTTTGCTTGTCATCAACATAACGAGGCAAAACAGAACAAATAGCGAAATACAGTTTGTACTTAAAAGAGTGACGAAGGCGTTCCACAAGCAATGCCATTCGGTTAACGATGGTTTCTGCTGAAACCCCACTAGCGACATCATTTGTCCCAATGTGAATGATTAACAAGGCATCCCCGTTTACTCTTCTCAGATGATAAACGTGCTGTTGTGCTGAACGGACCAGAGTAGTGCCCGGATGAACCCAACAATATGCGCCCTCACAGTATTGGTCCAAACCACGGCACATGGAATCCGTCAAGAAGCAAACATTCAGACCTGCAAGAAACAAAACCGTTGTCACAACTAAATAACCCATGGGTCAAAAAACAAGAACATTTATTTAGTCAACAAACATACATTTAGGTACAACGGTCAAAAAACAAGAACATTTATTTAGTCAACAAACATACCTTTAGGTACAACGAAGTCTTTCTTCCCATACCTGGAAACAACCATGTTGCTTTCTGTGCCAACAAAAGAAATACAGTATAAAGATTAACAACTACAAAAATAAAGATTAATACACTCGGTACACATACAATAAAAACATTGTTCCGCTCTAAAAAAAATTACTTCTCACCACTTTTCTCCATTTTACACAGACTTCAACAAACAGTCCAACTGAGTGCCAGAACCGTCATTCTCAGCAGTTTAAATAAAAGGTTACATTGACGTCACTTACCCTCCGAAACACGCCCCCTCACCTGGCAAAATAACCTGTTCTGCTGAACCCCTCAGTTGCTCCCAGGGCGCAGGATCTATAGCTGCCCACTGCTCTGTGTATGTGTTCACGGTGTGTTCACTTCTCACTACTGTGTGTGTGTACTTGGAAAACTTAAATGCAGACCAATTCCGAGTATGGGCTACCAAACTAGCATAGTTTTTGTAAATCTTTATTTAAAAACATCCAATCATGCCACTATAATATTATAAATATCTACTAGCTTGACTTGTCAATACAACACATTACTAAACAAGATATAGGATTTTACCACAAAATTCAACATATTGACATTACAGCTACAAAATCACGTTTCAGTGCTTAAAGTCCATTTATTTCTTTCCATAGCTCTCACCAATCTATAAAAAATATAGCTACCTCTGATATTTTGGATTTAAATAATACTAACACAACTCTTTATAGATCACTAAACATTTATTTAACTATTTTATATCATTTAAATAAATAAATATATAGTTTCAATAAATCATTGAAAAAAATTTGACCAGGTTCCACAAAAATAATTATATATAGCCTACTTTTATTATTTTTTTACTTTTAGGATAATAATGAATATACAGCACCTTGTACATTTCTATAAATAAAACAAAAGACACTTTTGTCACTGACTTTAACTGATTAAATTATACACACAACACATTCTTATATAACCTTATATTGAAAGCACTTTTGTCCTGTAATTGTTTTTTAATACACACCAACAAATACTTAAACACAAATATAATAAAATATAGATAAATAAATATATAACACATTCAACAATTATAGTCAATTTTGACTGTACTTAAACCATAAATGTTTGAGTTCAAAATGTTAAATTAAATAAATTAATAATATTTTACACTTCTACCATCCAATTACAAATCAATCTTCACAAAAAAATATCCATAATAAGATTGTTCTATAATGCAAAACTCTTGACTCATTATTAGCCTCCTAATCACATAATGAATTTTCACATATTCGTTTTCTCTTTTAGTTATACAGTACAGCCATATTGTGTCATTGTTATTTCCATACACTTTAAAGTCTGTTAACATTGTCATATTTCACGTATTGGCTGAAATATATATATTCATAAAGGGACACTTATTGTGAGAATATTTAAACCTTACTAATTGAACAATTATTCCAATGTTTCTTAAAAAAAAAAAAAAAAAAAAAAAAAAAAAAAAAAAAAAAACCTTCCTTTGTCTCTATACATAAAAATAAAAGTGCTTAAGAAAGAACGCCACCACTTAGTGTTGATGACAGCAATTACATTTACATTAACCGATCATTTGGGTTTCTCTAGCATTAATAGCTGATATTTACACCTAAAGCATACAAAGAAATATAATCCACTTTAATGAATAAGACCCATACTTAATTTAGTAAAACTTTAAAAAAGATTGTTAAACACATTTTCAAATCCATTTACTCTTCATGACTGATTTAACAATGGTTTTTCGCCATCAAAACAATGGGCTTTTCAAATGACTTAGGAACATGCTGTTATACAGCTGAGTCGTGTCTTGAATTTCAAGTCAGTTAACCACTGCACATTTCACTTTATACTGTAGCAGTTAAAATCTAACAAACTCTTGGTGATTTTTCTGTTTCTGATAATAGCCTGTTGGTAAATATATTTTTAATGCATATATATTTTTAATATTTTATTATTTCCTATCTTTTATATTAACAGTTACAAACACATAAATAAAAAAACATTTCCATACTGCTACAAAAGAACTGTACCACATCACATTAAATTACGTCGTCTTTTAAAACAGACTAAATAAATAAATACATGCCTCAGGTTGCTGCTTTTATTTCAAAGGCATTTTATGTACTTTAAAGGCTTACATTTATGTAAGTTGCTATTTAACTGTGAAAATGTACAAATCCTGATATTAACAATGCCTCTTATTTAAACAAATCCATGTTTTGTGTACCAAACTTCTTACACACACACACACACACACACACACATATATATATACATTACCTAGAACATATTTATTCAACTTATGTTCACTCATTTCCATTGCACATTAATAATCGACTGCAATGATATCTATAAATCGATACTTTTACATCATCGAGTATTTTGCTAAGAAAAAAACTTCATAACACCACCTAGACAGCACACATACATTACGTGAACTCTAACATTACTGTTTCACCCCTGATATCCACTGCACATGTCTGCGGCGCTTCACGGCTCCAACGCGGCTACCTGAGCTGATGGAGACCACTCTAGCCCACTTCGCTATAAATAAGCTCTAAGTCAAGTTTCAAGTCAAGTCAAGTTTATTTATATATAGCCCTTTAAAACAACATAAATGCTGACCAAAGTGCTGCACAACATACCAAACAAAACATCCATTGTGCAATACAATTTAAAGACCAATAATAAAATATGAAAAGAAAGCAAAACAAAAATAATACAATTAAGACCGGAAACATCATGAAATTTAAAACAATATTTAAGACTAAAAAAAATAATATTAATTTAATAATTAATATCAAATTGCACATATGCCTGAGAAATTTTTTTTTCTAGTCTAGTCTTTTTTGACACACGCAGCGTCAGAACTGCACAGTAAATACAAAATAGAAGTCAAGTACATTTCAAATTAAACACACTGTGCAATCTCTCAATCTATTTCATATTACTATATTTTTGCTAGAAGACCACAAATGGATGACAAGAGGTTCATTCACAAATTTGAAAACCTCACAATATTAGACCATATGGCACCACAGATCCATTTTTCAAGGACAATTAAAAAAGTATTGTGGAGTTTAATTGCATGAGTTGTAGGAGTGGAATAAACTGAATTAAACATGACAAAACATTAACATTCAGCAAACCATGTTAGAACACACAAAATCAAGAAAAAAAATGTTGAACCAGACTGTGTTGGACAGTGAAATCACGTAGTCTTGCGAATCCTACCACTGCGCTTCTTATCCGCTTCTGGTGTCAGTTGACAATGTGTGGAGAACAAAAAAAGACCTAATCGGAGCTATAACACACCCCAGACATGTGCCGTGGAAATCAGAGGACATACTTCCTCTGCAAAACGTATGCCTTGCGTATTTTTTTTTTACGCACCCATGTTAACGACCTTCACACTGCACGCGGTTGCGGCCCTTCAGTGAGTTTCAGGAGCGGTGCATCTGCTGCAGTGCAGCTACATACCGAGTCTATTTTTGCTGTGCTGCACGCACTGAATTAAAGTGTCACTGAATTGTTCACGGTAAAAATCAACATGGATTGACACGGAAATGCAGTAATTTCACAATACATGTATTATTAAAGCCACTGTGTTTCACACGCAACACATGAGATTATTGGCTAGGTTTAAAACAAGAAAAGGAGTTCGTTTAGATAAACAATGCAACATAATATATATACACTTTAATGGAAGCAAAAAAAAAAAAAAAAAGTACATTAAGACGCGTGGGATCGCTTGTAATAAATATTTAAATGCAAAAGGCCAGAGTTGACTGTTTCCCTGTTTTAATATTTAAATATTTGTGATATCCTAACAAGAAAAGTAGCCTATTGGTTGTTTTTAAATGTTTTGCCGCTTGCTTAAGCAGATGCGTGTTCTTAAAGACAATTTTTCAGTTGGCATACACTAAAATATTGAATTGCATATTACGTTGAAAAATTATAACAATTAAGTTGAAAAAATCTAGAATTCTTACACTTCACAAAACATAATGTCCCTTAAAATAAATTCAAATAAATATAACTATCTAGCACAGAATATAATACTGTGCTTGACAATGTCTTCATCTTCACCATCTACAAACAAAACCTGTGACGCAACACATATTCGTCCTTTTCATTGGCTCTTTTTCTTAGTAAGCCTACCTTGTTCCAATTTGCATACTGTACCCAATTTATAGCACCTCTCACAAAGACAACTTATTCATTCTACAAGCAACATCGTCTCAAGAAAAACCTTTACCAACCACTTATCAAGGTAAGCGTTCTTCATCTTACACATAATACATCCCAAAACCAATTATACTTCCAACTAATTTTCAAGAAAATATTTTCTTATATATATTTGCGCTATTGCCAAAGGCAATACTGCTAACAATACACTATATCAACATAACTATTTTTATACTTTCATAACGTATTTACCCTCTGCACATTGTTCCTAAGTTAGCAAACAATGTACTCAATTATACATACTATTACCACGATTATCGTGACAAGATTGACTCTTTACTTTAGTTTTAACACATATTATTTATTTTATTTACTATACATTGTGCAAACTCCTACGATTCAAACAAGTTAAGAGCCACCATTCCATTTTCCAACCGCTTGCATTTCACACACATTTACATAAATTAATTCCTCCTGCTCCCCATTTTCTTTTAATCCAGTTATTACTGTGCTCACACAATTTATGTTTTGCGCTTATACTTTCCTAATGCTAACAATTGCTCAAGTAAATACTCACCAAAATTTCTTCTTTTTCCCATTTACCACACCATAACTGCCTTTTCCCCACAAATATTTATCACGCGTCTGCATCTATGCCTATTGCATCTTTTCTTGCCTTTTTTTTTTTAACTACGCACATAAATGCCATTACAAATAAAATGCCTTACAAAAAAAACTTTACCTCTAACATGGACCAACTTTTGGGTTAGTAAATTAGTTTGTTAACTCTAACAGCTGAGTTAATCCATATTTAACACAAAATCTCATTAAAACAATCCAGCATTTGCTGAAGTGTACCTATACACTTCCACAAATATTACCATATCTATTGTCTATTGCTTGTTTAATATTCATGATATACTTTCTTCCAGATTATGGCTTCCTACACCTCACCATCAAAAATCCCCAAAATACACCACCCTGAGACTGAATCAATTCATGACCGCCTCCAACTGATTGCTGTAAGCTATATCCTTTATTACCTTTGTTTATTCAACTAATATTAACCTACTACATAGCCTACATACAAATTCCACCATTACCACCCATACTATTTTAACACAGTATTTTCTTTGCCATTTCTATAGTACAAATGCCAAGATCCATCTGTCAACCCCATCGAAACTGCACAGCAACTTTGTAATCTAGGCACTGGAATCATGAAAATCATGTCACGCTGGCACAACCAAAACAAGGATCTCCAGCAATGTGTCACTACACTTCGTTCAGAGCTACAAGACACACAAAAAAAACTCTCAGAAGCTCTAACTTCTGCAGAAATCAATGCTGCTGCCCAATGCTTTTTCAAAGATGGTAATTATACTTCTCACTTCCTAATTTGTTCTCATTCATGTTACCTTTTCTATACATTTGTTCTCTACAATGGCAATTAAACCTACATGTTTCCTTTTACAGAACAATGTGACATGTCCACACAGACGGAGCATGCCCCTTCAACACTAGCTGAACACTTACCTGAGAATAACAGCAAACTAGGTAAAAACCACTCCCACTCCAATATACTATAATTCATTACACATATCCTTTACTACAGTATATCTCTTCAATCACATACTTATAACTTCCTCTTTTCCTTTTTACAGAAATACAAGTTGCAACAAAGTCTTCTCCAAAACCAAATAAAGATCTACAGAATGCTTAACCATACACTAATTATATTGTGTCTACACTTTTAATGCTTCACTGTATTTTACTTTTGAAACTACACATTTTTATCCATCCATTTACTCTTAAACCACATTATATTCTTTTAGCTCTTCTTTATTAAACTTTTTAAAATACAATTCAACATACTATATGCATATTGCACCTTTATAATTTATAATTGTTTGTGTTCTTATACTTTGTATTTTATCCAATAAAATTTTTTCTCAGACTTACAATTTTCAATAAATACAAAAATATAACAATCTTCACTCCCACAAAACAAGTACATTACTTAACCTGCCTTCGTAACACAGGTCAACTATTTATTATGCAACAAATCTACTCTTATTAAAAAAATGTCATGGTAAAACATTGAGAAATTAAATTGCCAGAGCATTAAAGGCATTTTCACTGATGTTAACATCACTATTAATTTAAATAATAAAAATATAACACAATAATTATCTTATGTTTAAAGCATAATGCTAAACAAAACTTTTAATAAATAACAAATTATTTTACATAAACATTCTTAGAATGCCATACTTCAACTAACATTTCAAGTTGAAATACCAAAACTGACCACAAGTCAAATTAAAGGATGATAAATATTTTTATAATAATAAACTAATACCTAAAATAAATTTAAATACACTTTGCTGAAACTACAATATTATTGAATAATTTCACAAATGCATCAAGAAAATTAAGATCATTTCAATATTACCAACAAGTACAATACGGTTTCCATTCTTTTAGATTGTAATTAATACATTATCTAACTTTACCTAATAATGAACATTTCTTTATTTCTTTATTTTTTTCCAGTATTGGAAAAATTTGTTTTAGTAATTACAAATATTCATGTCAATTTATGCTACATAAACTAATGTAGTTTAACTATCCATTTACAAATACTAATGTAATAGAAAAAAAATAACAATACAACCAAAATATTAACAATCATGTAGCTATACTGATCATGTTCACTAATGTTAGCAACTACAACCTTTATATAATATGTTAAAACCTCTATATTCTGGGTGTATGTGTATTTGTGTGTGTATGAGAAAGGAGAAAAAAATCTGTTTTTAATATTTGACTTCACTGCAAACTGCAATATTTATTTAACTGCTTATACATCAAATCGTTAAAATTATTTAAAAGACCTCGTACAACTTTACTTTTTTTTTACATTACTTAATACATTCAGAAATTGAACTAACAATACAAATTATATAATTTACAATATTTTTTTTGTTCTGGCAACAATGTATATTTTGTACATACAAAATGTGAATTAATGCATATTCCTCACAGGGAAAGTACACTATACACACCAAACTTTGTCTATATGATGCCATCGAGGAAATCAAATTGCGAATGGATCTTGGTTAGCTAGAACAGTTTTGCAGTGGTAATTTTTTGAAAAAACAGTCAAAAGAGAAACATTCTTTGTCTTGTATTTTTAAATTGCAGCGTTGATTTAGTAAACGAGATTCTGAGGAAATATGCATAGTTTTACAACTCTACAGCCCCGTCTGATTAAAAGAAAATTAAAAAACTGTCAGACATCTGATCTCAATCTGTCACTATGTGAGATAAAGAATGTGTGCTGATAGAGCACACATTCTTTATCTCAAAAAAAATAAATTCTAAATTCTAAAAATACTTATTTGTGCAGCAAATAATATTTTCAAACTCATTTGATACTGACCTCTGACACCATGTGAAATAATATTTATCTGAATTTAAATAATCTCATGGATGTAACAGTTAAACTGTTCATCTCACAGATGAAGACTAAGCTGTAATGCAAGCAGAACTATTTCACAAATACTTATAGGTCAATAAAATGATAACAAAACACTTTTAAATTATTTAAGGATCTGGTAACACTTTAAAATAATGTCTCATTTGTTAACATTAGTAAATGCATTGGTACATTGGTAACACTTCATAATAGCTGCACTCCTTAGCTAAGCATTAGTAAATAATTAGTTCATGCTTTATATAGCCTTCTCCCAAATTTAATAGACACTAAGCACTTTATAAATACAGCTATAATTAAATTGTTCATGGTTTATATATGGTTTGTAATATTCCTAAAAAAATACAAAAATAAAATCAACAAACACAACACAGATTGATACAGAACTCAAAAATATTTATTCATAGATATATGTATTTATAGATGCAATAAAAGGAAACTGTACACTTGAATATATATATATATATATAGTAGGAGCCATTTTGGGGATAATAAAGGTTTTGTCCACTGGGTGGTGCTGTGGCTAGTGGATTCTAGTTGTATGGGGTCCATCAGGTATGGCTTTGTGTGTACATGTGAGCAAGGAGAGGCCACAAGCTTTTGAAATCATGTTTAATGGAGCTCAAGTAATAAAGAAAGACATTTGTTATGCATGTACATATCTTTATATATATTGTTTTATTTATTTTTTCAAGTGTACAGCTGTACAGTTCATTTTATGCAAAATATTTCTGTTCTGCATCCCTCTGTATTAGATGAGCTCACAAAAAATAGATAGCTGGCAGTTACTAAATGTTTTATAAAAACCAGACTTTATCATGAATTACAGCAGGAATATATGTCAATAAAGCAACTACTATCATGTGTCTAAATAATACGATTTATATATTTACAATAAAATAATTCCTCATAATTAATTTCACTTTTTTTAATGATCTCATTAACCACTGACAACTCCTTAAAAACTGGTTTGTAAATAATGTAATAATTTATAAATTATAAATTGATCCTTAAAGTATGCAAATACAATGATTAAACTTTTTAAATATGCTCAATAACAAAATATGTATAGCTTTATTTATGAACTGCTTAATAATGCCTATTAAAGAATTATTATGCTTTTTCACCTTTTCAACTTTAGTTAGTCTGTAATGTTGCTGTTTCAGCATAAACAAGTTCTACGAAGTTACACAGCTCAAAGTACAATTCAAAAGGCCAAATTTTATTTAACAAAAATCACTTTTTAAAAACTACAATGAACAAATTGTTTGGACTACAACAAATATTTTCCGGGATTTATGATATCACAAATATTGAAGAATGGAATGAGGCTTGGTTAATCTGCACTAGACAAGACAACGAGTGTGATATATAAGTAGTTGTTCATGAAGGCTGAAAAAAAAAAAAAAAACCTTATATTCAGGTGTGTAGAATTATTAAGCATTTTTTCCTTTACTGATAAAATGGGCCAAAAAAAGAGGTTTAACTCAGACTGAAAAATCCAAAATTATTAGATCTCCATGAGAAATAATCAAAATTAGAGCATTACAGTAATCGCAAAGTAAAAACATGACCACTGGACAGCAAAATGCTTACTGGGTCAGAAAGGTCAGAAAAAAACAGGTGGAGAAGAACAGAAAAACATTAAATGCAAAAGAATTAAGGATTAAACTGAATAATTAGGTGTGACACTATAAGGGAACATTGAGGCTACAGTGCCACCATTTTCCAGAACTGCAACTTTCCTGGAGTCTCCAGAATTACAAGGTGTCAGGTTCTGAGAGACGTAAAAGATGCCAAAAAATGACTTAATTAGAATACCATGACATATTGTGAAATACTATATATGAAGACTTTACACATATAGGCTTTATGATCAGATTTCATAATCTGGGAGGGTTTTGAGTGGCTCTTGAAGGACTAGCATCACCTCCACTTGTACGACGGTTTGAAGAATATATCTTCCAGTTCCAGATATGGTTTGGAATTGGTAAAATGTGCTTGGAAAAATGCCAAAACATTGTTTTATTGTGACTTTTTTCCTAGCACATTTTACCAATTCAAAACCATATCAATCTTAATAACTACCATAAATTTTTTATTTAATCATTTATGAGTCATAAGATTGTCAGTGAAAGCTGGAAGAGAAAAACTTCTTAGATTCAGGTGTGCATGATTATTAGGCATGTTTTCTTTTACAGATTAAATAAGCCAAAAACGAGTTTTAACTCATACTAAAGTCAAAAATTATATAATCACCATGAGAAATATCAAAAACTAATGTAATACAGAAATTGCAAAGTTTAGACATGACCATTGGACAAAAAATGATGATTGGGTCAGCTGTGGCCTAATGGTTAGAGAGTTGCACTTGTAACTTGAAGGTCACAGATTCAAGTTTCGGTGCTGGTGGGATTTGTAGGTGGGAGGGAGTGAATGATCAAAAAATACTGACTGGGTCAGCAGGGTCAGTAAAGAAAAAACAAGTGAAAAAATGACAAAAAGTATTAAGAATTAATAGCTATTTCACAATAAGACATGGAATAAAAATGAGGTCCTAAATTCTGGAAAACTGGAAGATATATTCTTCAAACCGTCGTATTAAAATAAATAAATTATATATATTGTTCTGTGTACATGATTTCAAAGTCTAAATGGGTCGGATTAACCCTTTAACTGCCGTATCCCTTAAATCTTGATTGCCAGAGGGTTACTGTAAATGCTTATGCCCGCTGGGCACAGTTTTCCCGATGCCACCAGGGTGGCGTTCGCAATGATGGCTTGAGCCCGCCATCGCTGCTTGCAGCTATATTTGTTTTTGAGTTCACTTTACAATAAATATAATTTACTCTGGCAGGTCAGATGCCACACACACTAAAAAAAAAATTGTGTGGGATGATCACTTTTTATGTATGTTCCTGATAGCCTTTATTATGTGGATTTTAAGTGCACCAATTAGAAAGACTTTATTATTGCATGGCATTAAATAAAAGCAAACCTTTGTCACAGAGTTATGCACAGAAACTTCACACCTTCACGAGTTAATATTATTGAGAACTAGGCAGCAAAAAAAATATATATAATAATAATAATAAAAAAATACCACCACAAATTAAAAGATTAATACCAGTTTACTCAAAGTGAGTTTCTATTCATTTATTAATGCCCTAAATTTTTATGGGATGGTGGTTCAAGCTGAACTTTCACCTTTAAGTCAGTTAGTGGATCATTTAAACATCTGCCTCTCCATCCTTGTGACCCTGAGAACAAATCAGCAACTTCAAAAAATCATTTCCTTTTGTTATTCAGGTTTAATTGCATTGCCTTTACCAGATCTACACTGGATAAATGAGAGGCATCTTGGGTCTAGACGCATTGCTCTGCTTTCATGAGCTGTGAACAATAACAAACTCAAAGACTATAACAGACTGTGTCATTTATGCCGTTTGGTGTGAGTGTTGGAGTGTGAGGGTGGGTTGAAGGCCAAGTCAAGAAAGAGGTCCATGATTTCACCCCTTTATTCAGAAAATAAAGACTAGCAGTGGATTGGCTGTGCAGTAATAAACCCACTATATGACCACTTTCAGAAGCTCCACCCATCATGCCACCCTAGAAGGTCTTTCAGTGCATGAGCTCTGCAGCCATTCAGTGATCTGACAGCTGTATAATGTGATGAAAAAGAGGACTATCATTGCTGAACGCTCACTGTTTTGGTTGCAAAATGTTCGTAAAAGACATGCTTGTGATGAGCATCCCTGTATATATATATATATATATATATATATATATATATATATATATACAGTGGGGATCGAAAGTTTGGGCACCCCTTGCAGAATCTGTGAAAAGAGTAATTTTCAAAAAATAAGAGAGATCATACTAAATGCATGTTATATTTTATTTAGTACTGTCCTGAGTAAGATATTTGTTATGTCTTCATGTAGACAAGAAGTACAAGACTGTGTATTTATCTTAGCAAACTTTAATAACTACTATGAACAAGCAGGTTAACATGCATGCACATGCTCAGCATTCTTTCTTACTCATCTCACTTACTTACTATGTATATATCTAACTCAAGGGGCTTGAGTGCCATCTAGTGGTGCATTAATGGTGCATTAAGGACATCACATATTCCCCTCTTAGTTAAATGAATTCTTTCTGTAACTAACAACTGGCATGAAATAGAAATAAAGAACATTAGATCTGTAATGTATCAACAAGTTTACATCTCTATGAATTATGCACTAAGAAACACATTAACTGAATGCAAAAGATCATTTTAAATAATAAGCAACATGAACCAAAGTACTCAACTACTATTCAGTGTTGAATTGTCATGTGAGTGTGTGTAATGTATGTTGCAATAGTCCATGTCAGTTTCTGTTACTAACAAACATAATCTTTTAGCCAAACTGGCTCACGTCTTTGACGTTTCTCCCGTGGACAAGCATCAGAAGACACTGAATTTCCAGACAATGGAACCTGAGAGGGAATCACATTTTCAGCATTAGTGGTCAGTCCATTATCCAGCACATTAGTCGGTACAGGTGCAAGACACGATGCATGCCATTTTTTTCCATCATCCAAGAGGTAAGTGTAAGGGCCAACTTTTTTCCTAACCTCAACTGGAGGAGTGAATTTTGGATGAGCTTTTGGTACATGTGCTGACTTTTTAATGCGCACTTTATCCCCTTTCTGGAAAGAAAAATTACGCACACGATGCTTTTGGTCAAAGCGAGATTTCATGACATCCTGACGTGATGAAACACGCTTCTGCAATTGTTTAGGCGCCTGACCAGAAGGTGAGGGTTTCAAGACATTGAGGCAGGTACGCATTTTCCTTCCATGAAGTAATTCGAAGGGGGAAACACCTGTCACAGCATGAGGTGTAGCGCGATAGACTTGCAGGAAGTCAGTCACTGTTGTTTTCCATGGAGCTGATTGTAGGATTGCTGACTGAATCGTACTTTTAAGAACTCTGTGGAAGCGTTCAATAGCTCCATTTGCAGCAGGATGATACACTGATGTGCGAATATGCTTAATGTCTCTCTTTTTCAGGAACGCAGCAAACTCTGGGGAAGTGAACTGAGGCCCATTATCACTGACCAGAGTGGTCGGGTTGCCGTGCCTACTGAAGACAGAGGTAAGAAATGCAGTCACCTGTTTTGTTGCAACAGATGCAGTAAAGGCTACCTCGGGCCATTTACTATAATAGTCAGTGAGTGTCAGAGCATATCGACAGTCCCAAACAGCAGTCTCGAAAGGGCCCACGATGTCTATTGCCAGTTTTTCCCAAGGTGCAGAAGGTAAAGGAACAGGCTGGAGTGGAACAGCAGAGGCTTTCGCAGTTTTATCCAGAGAAAGGCATAACTGACAGGCAGTAATTTTCTCTGCAACAAGTGTGTCCATTTTGGGCCACCAATACATTTCACGCAGGCGTTGCTTTGTTCTAACAATTCCCTGATGGCCCTCATGTGCAATGCGGACCAATGACTCACGCAGTTCCCCAGGTACCACCAATCGAGACCCTCTAAACACAAAATCAGCTTGCACACTGAACTCATATCTGAGTTTGTAGTACGGATGAAGAACAGGATCCAAAGCAGCAACAGAAGAAGGCCATCCAATTGTAATTTGTGTGCGCAGTGCAGAGAGTTCCGAACAGCGAGCAGAGGCAGCAGCGAACTCATCCTGAGAAATAGCAGTCGGACCTGTGGACAGTAAAGCAACAAACTCAGGCTCTGTATCCGACTCAGCATCTGAAGTAAGAGGCAGAGGCAAGCGGGACAAACAATCTGCTGTGTGGTTTTCAGATCCAGCACGATACTCAACTGTATAGTTGAAACAGAGCAACCGAGCAGCCCACCGGGCTATGCGCATACCAGCTCTGTCAGTCCCTTTTGTGGTCAGCAGCGTCGTTAAGGCTTGATGGTCAGTCCGTAGAGTAAATCTGCGTCCCCACAAGTATGTCCTCCACCTTTCCACTGCCCAAACGCATGCCAGAGCCTCCTTTTCAACAGTGGAATATTTCTGTTCAGCTGAGGTGAGTGTTCTGGATGCGAAAGCGACAGTACGTTCTTGACCATCCGTGCATATTTGTGCGAAGACAGCACCTAGTCCGTAAGCTGATGCATCAGTAGAAATTACCACTGGCAGCTCCGGGTCAAATATTGCAAGAGCAGGACTGTGTACAAGTAGCTTTTTGACATCAGCTAAGCTTTGTTGAGCTTCATTAGACCAACGAAATCCACTCTCATCTCTCAGGCATGCACGCAGGGGCATTACCACAGAGGCGAAATTGGGAATGAATTTGTTGTACCATGATAGAAGGCCTAGCAGAGAACGCAACTGAACAGCATCCGCTGGTGCAGGTGCATCGATTATTGCAGAGAGATGTTCCTGATCCAACTGCATACCCTGCGATGTCACCATGTGTCCTAAAAACTTCAAGCTCTGTTTTCTGAATTGACATTTAGACTGATTCAGCACCAACCCGGCATCTTTGAGACGTTGCAACACATTCTCTAGCGCTTGATCGTGCTCTTGTAGTGAGCGTCCCCAAACGATGATGTCGTCCAGATAATTTGCAACATTCTGGAGTCCTTTTAGAATGACAACCATCATCTTTTGGAATGCAGATGGAGCAGATGCCAAGCCGTAAGGTACCCTGCAGAACCTGAAGAGGCCTTCGTGTGTAATAAATGCAGTGAGGTCCCGGCTGTCTTCATGAAGAGGTACCTGATGGTATGCACTTTCCAAGTCAATAGTTGAAAATACAGATGCGCCTTGCAGTAATGTCATCATTTCCTCCATGTGCGGCAAGGGGTAGCTATCTACTATAACTGCCTTGTTGGGCCCTCGCAGATCCACACACATGCGGATCCCCCCTGTTTTCTTTTGGACCACAACAATCGGAGAAACCCATGGAGAAGAGTCAATCTTTTCAATCACACCTGCATGCAAAAGTCGTTCCAGTTCCGTAGAAACAGCATCTCTCACAGAGAAAGGTAAGCGACGCAGTTTATGTCTGACAGGAGGTACAGATTCAGAAATGTTAACCTTGTGTGTAAAATTTTTTACACAGCCCAATGTAGCATGCTGTGATGGAGGAGTGGAAAGGGCGCAGACTGAAGCAGATTGTGGCGGCGGCAGCACAGTGTGTCCATCAAATCGAAGCTGGAGTCCCTTAATCAGGTCCATGCCTAGCAAAGCTTTGCCATTGTCAACGATGAAGAAGTTTGCAGGACAGGTGAGGCCATATTTAGATACTGTAGCAGATAAACATCCTAGTACTGAAATTGGTTCTTTTAAGTAAGTAACTAAACGGGCAGTAGGAGCATGTAACGGCACAGTGTGAAAATGCTGCTCATACAATTGTTTTGGCAGGATGGACACTGATGAACCAGTGTCCACTGTGAGCTGTAGAGACACAGGGATGGCAGCAGGTGTGGCATTTATTATCACATCACACATCAAACGGTCAGTTTCTCCAGGTAGATAGAGAATGCAGACCTCTGGTAATTCAACTGAATGCACTGAACGTGTAGGAGCAGAACGGCAGACTCGTGCGAAATGTCCAGTCTTATTGCAATTCTTACATTTAGCAGATGCAGCAGGGCAATTCTGTGCGTTTGCAAGATGTCCAGCAGAGCCACAACGAAAGCATGTCCGAGCTGACGAAGAAGGAGCAGAAGCAGAGGGTTTTGATGAGGTACGTGCTTTGAATTTGGCCTTTGGACGTTGCCGTCCAAAAGCAGGAGTGGAATGTACAGCTTGTACTGGAGCAGGGTTGCTTGTAGCCATTGATTTTGCCTGAACATCAGCGGCTTCTAGCTGTGTGGCAATTGTAATTGCAGTCTCCAATGTCAATTTAGATTCCACTAATAATCTTTCACGAATGCGAGAGTTAGCAATGTTTTCAACAAGCTGGTCACGCAGCATATCATCAAGATTATCAGCAAATTCACAAGTAGTTGCCAAATCTCTCAGTGCAGCAATATATTGCAATACCGTTTCATCTGTCCTCTGCACTCGTTTCCTGAAGGCATGTCTTTCCACGACCACATTTCTTTTTGGAATGAAGTGCTCTTCCAGAGCTTTAATAGCATCTGCTAGATCGTCACCGGTATTAGGCAATGTATAAAACAGTCTCTGACCTTCAGTTCCGAGGCAGTGAAGGAGCAAAGCCCGTTTTCTGGCTTCTGGCCAGGAATCTCCAGTAGCATTAATGACAAGCATGTAATTCTGAAACATCTTCAGCCATGTTACTAATGGTATAGCAGGCTCACCGGGACAAGGCAAAAAAGGACTGGGAAATGGAGCACTTACTGATGCCATCCTCAGGGAATATCGTAAAAAAACCTCCTCGTCGCCAATTTTGTTATGTCTTCATGTAGACAAGAAGTACAAGACTGTGTATTTATCTTAGCAAACTTTAATAACTACTATGAACAAGCAGGTTAACATGCATGCACATGCTCAGCATTCTTTCTTACTCATCTCACTTACTTACTATGTATATATCTAACTCAAGGGGCTTGAGTGCCATCTAGTGGTGCATTAATGGTGCATTAAGGACATCACAATATTGTACATAAAAGATATTAACATTTAGTCCACAAGACAAACAAATTGCTGAAATTATTAAAATAACCCTACTCAAAAGTTTGGGAACCCTTGGTTCTTAATACTGTGTGCTGTCACCTGATGATCCTCGACTGTCTTTCTGTTTAGTGATGATTGTGCATGAGTCCCTTGTTTGTTCTGAACAGTTAAACTGAGCAGCGTTCTTCAGAAACATCTTTAAGGTCCTGCAGATTCTTCAGTTTACCAGTATCTTTGTATATTTGAACCCTTTCAAGCAGTGACTGTATGTTTTTGAGATACATCTTATCACACTGAGGACATTTGAGGGACTCAAACACAACTATTTAAAAAGATTCAAACATTCACTGATGCTCCAGAAGGAAACAAGATGCATTAAGAGCACAACACATTGAACACAATGAAGATGGCCAAATTTGTCTTATTTTGTTGAAATATATATTTTTTCAATTTATTTCTGCCCTTCGTAAGCAACGTTTAAGCGTGTATAAGCATGTATATACAGGGATGTAGTGGAGGCTAAACGCACGTAAACGCACCTCCCAAATTCGGAAATAGCGTTTACCCACCTCCAAAGTGCGTTTCACCTCTAAATTGAGTTTATCCACCTCTAAATAGCCTACAGTTCCTATGACATTTTAAATTAAGCTTATGTCGTTTTAGTTTCATATTGTTCATTATTAGTTGCATAGGTTGTTTGTTGTTAAAGACGAAGTCTTTCATATTGCGCTGCAACTTGTCAGTAGTAGAGGAAAGTTCGGATAATTTTACTGACTCGGATCTTTGAGTCTCGTTCAGCAAAATGAACTAATCTTTCCTCTTCCCGTCTCTATGGGACTGACAGGAAGAATAAAAGACTAGGACCTCACCTGTCGATTCAGAAGCCATATGTTGTGTAATTCGCATGTGCAGTAAACACAAAATGAACGAATCACTCTCTGAGACAACTCGGTAGTCCTGAGTCATATTAAAGATTCGTTCAAAATGAACGACACGCAACAGACTGCATCAAGATTCAAAAATGGATATCCGGCAATTAATAATAATAATAATAATAATAACGTTCGTTATTTTGAATAGAAATCATCACTCATACAGCAGCCATTCATCTCATCTCCGGTTTATTTGTGTTTGTATACAGGTATGTAGTGGAGGCTAAACGCACCTAAACGCCATTTACACACCTCCCAAAATTCGGAAATAGCGTTTATCCACCTCTAAATTGAGTTTATCCACCTCTAAATAGTTAGCCTACAGTTCCTATGACATTTTAAATTAAGCTTATGTCGTTTTAGTGTCATATTGTTCATTATTAGTTTCCTAGGTTGTTTGTTGTTAAAGATGAAGTCTTTCATGTTGCGCTGCAACTTGTCAGTGTTGCGGTGTTGCCAGTAGTAGTGGGAAGTTCGGATCGTTTTACTGACACGGATCTTTGAGTCTCGTTCAGCAAAATGAACTAATCTTAACTAATCTTTTCTCTTCCCGTCTCTATGGGACTGACAGGAAGAATAAAAGACTCGACCTCACCTCTCGATTCAGAATCCATATGTTGTGTAATCCGAATGTGCTGTCAACACAAAATGAACGAATCACTCTCTGAGACAACTCGGTAGTCCTGAGTCTTATTCGTTCAAAATGAACGACACGCAACAGAAAATTCAAAAATGGATATCCGGCAATTAATAATAATAATAATAATAATAATAATAACGTTATTATTTTGTAAAATTATTTTGAATAGAAATCATCACTCATACAGCAGCCATTCATCTCATCTCTGGTTTATTTGTGTTCTTATATCCACAATATCCACGATCCGCCAGGGCTATAGTCCAATGGTGCGCACATTTGAAGAGATAATAATTTTATGACATGTTTGTAAAATATTTTGTCATACAGAATAACATTTCTATTCATTTTAAACTGATTTATGCGATCTGAAGAACTAAAACAGCTAACAAAGCTAACGTTAGCGAGATTTGCGTCAGCTATGACAGTGCGATAGCATTTTGTAAAGCTGTCAATCATCTCACGTGAATCACGTGATCAAAAGGATGTCCTTCACATCCAGGACCCCTCACATCCTGCACACTCCCTCTTTGAACTGTTGCCATCTGGTCGACGCTACAGAGCACTGAGCACTAGAACGACCAGACACAGGACCAGTTTCTTCCTTCAGGCAATCCATCTTATGAACAGCTGACAATAACTGCGAACACACTACACTTTATATTTATATACACACACACTTTATTTATCTAACACACATACTTAGTATACACTTAAATTTTGCACACAATATATATGTACATACATAACTTCATTTTGTAATATACCTGCCTACAATTGTCATTTGTATATTGTCATTCACTATCTACTTATTTGTATTTTTTATTCTTTTATTATGTGTTTTATGTTCTGTCGCTGTCATTCTTTTGTACTGCGGAGCTTCTGTCACGAAAACAAATTCCTCGTATGTGTAAACATACCTGGCAATAAAGCTCATTCTGATTCTGATTCTGATTCTGCAATGAAGCTGTCTGTGTCATTGCCATAGACAGTAAAATAAAGGTCATTGCAGTCTGTGTCATTGATAAAATATATTAAAGACAAAAGTTAAAAAAAAAAAAAAAAATGGATTCCAGCTTGTTAAATGTGAATATGTTCTAGTGTCTTCTCTCCTCTGTGACAGTCAACTGGATATCTTTGAGTTGTGGACAAAACGAGAGGACCATTTGAGGACCATTCCCGGGCATTTGGAGAAACACTGATCCACATTTTTCTGACATATTAATGACCAAACAACTAACCAAATAATTTAGAAAATATTCAACAGATTAATCGACTATGAAAATAATCCCAAATCCCTAATCATTACGTATAAGTGCATTGCATTGGAACCCCTGGATATAAGCCTCCCTCTCTATTCCTCTTTAAAAAAAAAATGTTCTTTATGTTTTGTCATTTAGTAAACTTTATAGATTTCAACCTTATTATTCCTTCTTGAGTCTCTTAAACAAGAACTTAGATGAATGTATGAATTGAATAATGTTTGTGTGACCTATATGAGGTAACAACCAGTGATACCCTTGGTAGTAATATCAAATGATTGCCTATAGCGATGTCATCAGGATACACATACACCTGGTAGGCAGTGGCCCACCTTACCGTGACCATGATGTGGTCACCCAGAATTTATAGTTTACCCACCTCTTTTTTTACGACTACACCTCTGTTCGTATACATACAATATCCACGATCCGTCAATATAGTCCAATGGTGCGCACATTTGAAGAGATAATAATTTTATGGCACTTTTGTAAAATATTTCGTCATACAGAATACAATTTTTTATTCATTTTACACTGATTTATGCAATCTGAAGAGCTCAAACAGCTAACAGAGCTAGCGATTACTCTCCTCTTGATTCACGTCAGCTATGACATCAGTACAATATCATTAGTTTGTAAAGCTGTCAATCATCTCACATGAACCACGTGACCAAAAGGATGTCCTTCTGCAATGAAGCTGTCTGTGTCATTGCAGTTTGTGTCATTGATAAAATATATGAAAGCCAAAAGTAAAAAAATATTTGACTCCAGCTTGTTAAATGTGAATATGTTCTAGTGTCTTCTCTCCTCTCAACTGAATATCTGTGAGTTGTGGACAAAACGAGACATTTGAGGACCCTTCCTGAGCTTTTGGGAAACTGATCCACATTTTTCTGAGACCAAACAACTAACCGATTAATTGAGAAAATATTCAACAGATTAATCGACTATGAAAATAATCCCAAATCCCTAATCAGTCTCTATTTCCTCTTTACAAAAAATTGTTCTCTCTGTTGTCATTTAGTAAACTTTATAGATTTCAACCTTATTATTCCTTCTTGAGTCTCTTTAACAAGAACTTAGATGAATGTATGAATTGAATAGTGATTGTGTGACCTATATGAGGTAACAACCAGTGATACCCTTGGTAGTAATATCAAATGATGTCATCATGATACACATACACCGGTAGGCAGTGGCCCACCTTACCGTGACCACGATGTGGTCACCCAGAATTTATAGTTTACCCACCTCTTTTTTTACCACTACACCTCTGTATATATATATATATATATATATATATATATATATATATATATATATATATATATATATATGTGTGTGTGTGTGTGTGTGTGTGTGTGTGTGTGTGTGTGTGTGTGTGTTAATTCCTATAGTAGATCCAAAATATCTTTTATTTACAACTTTGAAAAAATCGGATATTTTTAAATTTTTAATTTGATATGACCTCCTCGTTGTTTCAGAGTGCAGGTGGCATTTCATGAGTGACTCTGGGTGCCCCTTTTGTTCAGGGGTTCCAGTGTGTGCTAAGAAGACTGGGTAGATTTCCATAGGCAGCTGACCCGTGATCATGGGGCCCAAAGCACTGCATTTTTAAGCATTAAATCCAATTTTGTGCAACAAGAAAGCACAAATGAACTTATCACATGTTCCAGTCAATCCTTGAATAAACAATCAATAGAGAATTATATGTTTAACTTCAATGCCACTTTTATTTACAAGACATTGAGCATGTGAGGTGCTGTGCTTTTAAAAATATTGCAAACCATTAGGGGGAGACATTAGCCTGTTAGATCGCAGATGCTACTACTTTTTACCCTAACTTTTTACAGTACTTTCTACAGTAAATATATATATATATATTTTACAGCACTTTACAATGTAAGGTCATAGATTAACTTTCTGTACAGTGATATTTATAAAATGTTTTAAAATTGTAGTTCACAATGGATCCTGCTAGAGCTGCCACTGTGAGGAAAATTTCCCTGCAGTTAATCGAGGTGTGACAGCACCATTAATACCAGTTTCACCGTGGTTTTCCTCTTTTCCTCACTTTTAAATAGCTTACAAATGTGTGCGCATTATACTTTCACTTTCGAATTAGTGGCAATTGTCAATTCTGTGATTGCTTGAATGAAAAAAAAAAAATTAACTGATATTAAAACTTTTATTAACATAACAAATACAAATACCACCATGCATATGCTGAAAAAATTTGAAAATTGGACACAAAACAAATAAGAACCATAAAACTATTATTATAAAACTATAAAACCTATATTAGAATGTTTTTAAAACAAATTAAGAAAATAAAATAGGCCTAAATAAATTACACAAAGTTTAAATGAGATAAAACCAAATAAATAAGAAACTAATATGAAAGAAAAACCTCCACAATTACCTTTAGCCTACATTAATGACATTAAAGTCAGCACTCAATAAATAAATAAAAACACTGCAAATTGGCATTTATTAATAGTGCTTGCAGCCCAGCATATTGACCATCTATGGCTTAAGATGGGATCTTGTGGGGGTGACTATGTTCCTCATCCTGCTGAACACCCTCTCGGATGCGCAGCTGGTTGCACACACGCAAAGATTATTTTTGGCTATACCTTTGCCAACAGGGGGAACCTACTTTGGTTGTCTTTCCACCAGACCAGAGGATCCTGCTCTACAAGAAAGGGGGACTCCTGAACATAGGTGGCGATTTCCATCACCACCTTTTCTGGAATAGTCCGATTTACTGTTGCAGTGCCTGCTTTTTCATTTTAATAAACTTGCCAGAGTTTTTTCTTTTTAGATTAGATTAGATTCAACTTTATTGTCACTGCACATGTAGGTACAAGGCAACGAAATGCAGTTAGCATTTAACCAGAAGTGCAGTAAGCAGTAAGTACAAAATATACAAGGTCTATAATATGTACAATAAATATACAGATAAGTATTATGGACATCATTTACAGATTTTAAATACTATTAGCATGATATACAGATAGGTGTACTATGAACATACTATACAGATGGATTATATAAAAGTGTATGTACACTAGTATAGGCAGAACTATGAGCGTATGAACATAATTACACTATTGCAATGGACAGTAAAGTGCATAGAAATTATTTCAGTGTGCAACTGGATTATTCAGTGTTCCTGGATGAAGAGACAGTAGTGCAAGTAATAACAAGTTACTGTTTTTTGTTGTTGTGAATAAATAAATAAATCAGTCAGAGTGTTGAAGAGGGGGAGGAGTCTGTGTGTGTGGTGTGGGGGGTGTTGAGGGGTGTCAGAGGGCAGAGTTCAGCAAGGAAACAGCTTTAGAGAAAAAGCTGTTCCTGAATCTTGTGGTCCTTGTCCGGAGGCTCCTGAAGCGCCTCCTGGAGTGCAGGAGGTTAAACAGTCCATGTTCAGGGTGAGAGGAGTCCTTGAGAATGCTGCGAGCTCAACATAGACAGCGTTTCCTCTGGATGTCCTCAAGAGCAGGAAGTGGTGTCCCTGTGATGCGTTGGCCAGTTTTTACCACCCTCTGCAGTGCCTTGTGGTCAGCCACTGAGCAGTTCCCATACTAGACTGTATGGTCTCTTCTGAACTAAATTATTAATAATTATTATTTTTACTTAATTCAAATTAATTTTTAAGAAAAAACAAATACTTAAAAAAATCAAAAGGACAGTGGGGACGGTGTCACTGTTGGAAAGGGATGTAACCGGTGTTGCAGCTTAAAAACGGTAACATATTCAACAAAGTTTATTGCCGCAAGCCTAGATGCTGCAGAAATTTTACAACACATTAAATAGGTCTAAATTTGTTTACATGCAAGAAATATGACTATTGCTATAATGTTCAAAACTGAAAGAGGCTGTTCTTTCTGCCAGCCATTGCTTTGGCTTCACACCCAGCTGAGCTGGATTCTTTACTGTATTAATACAAATTAACACTATACTTCTTTTGTGTCAGGTTGAGTAAAAATCTGAACGTACTAACAAAACCTTGAGTACTGCATCACTAGATGCTATGGGGAAAAACAATTTTTTATCGCAGTATCGCAGTGTAACATCATGGTCATTTGTTTGTGCAGTAAAATAAAAATGATCCAATGGCATGTCAGCAGGGGCTGCGTGAGGCTATGTCCAATATGGGTATCTGGCTATATGAGCAGGCATTCTGGCATAGGATCCTTAGGTTACTTTGACTGAAGCGATGACACTGAGTTGTTCAGCTCCATAGCACAGCTAACAATGCAGTACTCATTCCGATATCTCAGGGAACTGAGGTTACGTTACAATTCTGGCGAGTTTGAGCTTGTACGGCCAAACCCAACTCAGCTAGTTACGCCCTCTGGCAGGTGCATGCCAACTATGTAGAAAGGAGCCTAACCTGTGAGGCAGGGATGTCCAGGTTGTAAAACTGAATAAATTTGGATGGCTAGGCCCAGCCAGGTGGCACATAGATTTCTGCGATAGATACACTGCTAGACCAAGCCCAAGAGTTTACTAGAATAATTGTGTCAACTATCCACCGTGAAAGTCTTTGCTTCGTGCCTGGATGACCATTTGTGCAGCCACAGAAAGCAAATAAAGAGCTGTTCTGACTGACTAAATGGGACTAAAATGAGTGCTCAATGTAAATCCTCAGCACCCTGACAGGGCAATGTAAATACAACTGGTCCTCCTATGAGGAAGGAAGCGCAGAAAGTGTAACGACCTTTGCTGTGAATGGAGTGGAAAGAACTTTAGGTAAAGAACCATGCCTTGCCTTCAGGAGTCCCTGGGCCCAAACTCAAGGCAGGAAGTGCTCACAGAGCATGCCTACAAGTCTCCCACTTGTTTGACCGATGCTAAAGCCAGTTGCAGAGCACTCAGAATAGTGGACAGATCTCATGTTGGGACGGTAAAGGGGTGAGGTGGGTTCAACCTCCTGAACCCTTTCAGAAAGCAGATGATTAAGTTGTTCCTGCCCACCAATTATCCAGCTAAAGGAGAGTGAAAAGCTACTATAGCAGCTACATAGACCTTGAGAGTGGAAGGGGAGTGACCCTTATCCAACATCTCTTAGAGGAAGGAAAATATCAACGACATGTCACAAGAAATTGGTTCTTTGACACGGGCTCCACACGAGGTGGAAAAGACCAACCATTTAAGGGAATAGAGATCACTCACAGACAGAGCACTAGCCTGATAAATTGTATTTAAAACACTCTCAGGAAGGTCTGCAGGCTCCCATCAAGTGGCTAGAGGTGAGGAGCCCACAGCTTGGGCTGGGGGTGCCATAACGTCCTGTTTGTCTGAGAAAGGAGGTCCTGTCTCTTGGGATTGAAGCTCATAGAATCATTGTTAGTTCGTCCAGTTTGGGGCCACTAGGAGAACCTTGTGTTCTTGTTCAATGATTTGCCTGATTACCTGAGTGATCAGGGTGATTGGGGAGAAAAAGTAAAGGAGGAGGTTGGGCCAGTCATTTTTCTTAAATTAGGCAATGAAAGCTGTCTTCTGAGGCGAAGAGGTTGACCTCTGCCTTCCCAAAGATCTGTGGTCCGCAAATTCTAAAATATCTGCTCTTTGGTTCAACCTGCCCGGCACATGCATTGCTCTCAGCAAACACAGGTTGAGCTGAGCACATTCCAAGAGGTGCTCCACCAGAATCAAGAGGTGCTTCGAGGAGAGCACTCCCTGGTGATTTATATAGGACACCACTGTCATGCTGTCTGAGTGAGCTAGAACATGGTGACCCTTTAGGTCTGGCAAGAAGGACTCAAGACCCTGACACAATGGCAGCATTTCCAGGCAGCTGATGTGCGGTGGGCCCATGGGCCCAAAGCCTGTTTGCCATTGCACACAGCTTCCCAACCAATGTTGGATGCTTCTATTGAGACAACCTTCCTTTTGCAGACCATTACCAAAACCATGCCCAATACAGCCAATGAGGGCTTTTTAAAGGGGCCAGAGCTGCCACGAATTCCTGGTCCACCTTTATATACAGCCATCTGTGACAACAAGCGTTCGATGGAACTCGTGGTTTCAGCCAGTACTGAAGGGGCTGCATATAAAATCAAGCCTAGCTGTAGCACCGGAAATGGAGAGGCTCCAACTTTGAAGGAGGCCATGAGCAGCAGTATGGCCAGTTCACATTCTGGCACGTTCTTGGGCTGGGTCGAAATATGCTCCAAGGAATGATATCGTTGGTTGGGGAACATTGCACTCTGTAACAGATCTAACACTGTTACCTTAGCAGTTGTGTTTTTCTGTGCCATTAGCTGGCACTAACCATCTTCCTAGATGAGTATTTAGCCAGGTACTGGACTTGAAGAAGGAGGCAGATGTTTGGATAGAGGAAGTAATGGCTTTCTTGTTCTATTCCAAACCACTTTCTGAGGTCCTATGATTGAGGGATTTGTTTCATTTTGGTCAATCAGTAAGTAGTGTTGTTGTGTTTATATGCATTGTTTGTTTTGGTCATTTGAACTTAATGGGTAATTGTTGTATTGTGTAATTATTGATTATTGAGACAGTCATGAATGCTAATTGTGAATGTGTCTTTATTTAGATCGATATTATACCTTGTTTTTTTTCTTACGAGGAAAGATTTCAAAAGGTTTGTTTCCACAAAATGCCTCCTTGGTGGTTTGTTGCTGGATGCATTAACCCTTGGAATGTTTTACACAAACACAAAGAGCAGGTGGATACTACATGAGGAAGACAGGTGGACTCTTTCTTGGATCAAGTTTGACTGGCTGCAGCAATACTAACCCCCCGCCTCTTCCTGTCCCGCAGATGCTTGATGGTTCCCACCTTCTTCTTCCCGTGCCTATGAAATGTGTTACATTGGTGCCGAAACCCGGGGGGAAGGAGTGACATGCTGCTATAGAGACCTGGTCGCTGTGGCGAATCCAAGGTGCCATTGAGAAGCTTTTAGTCTCGGGAGTACCCCCCTGCCTGCAAGGGGCAAGGGGGGTATGTGATAAGTTGTGTGGGTCTGAGCTGTGAGAATGGAGTCCGGCTGGTGGATTAAGTGATAATGCATGACACCTGCGCCATTCACCGGTTTGAGACCAGTCCAAGACGAGAGGGGACCAGGCCTGGATTTTATGTTGTTTTGGTATTGTTTTGGTTTTGTCGTCTATGAGGGGCTTTTGCACAATTTAAAGTTTTATGTTTATTTTGTTATTAAAGTTTGTGTTTAAAAATTTGCCAGTTCCCGCCTCCGCCTTCATGTGACTACAAATTGTGTTACAGGGATAATCATTCAAATGCCATCAGGCAATTGTTTGCAACACATTAAAAGATGCTGATGGAATTCCTTCTACCTTATTCCTCATTCCTTAATCCAACTGAGGAGTTCTACTCAGCATGAAGGTGGAAGGTCTTTGATCGCCATCCACATACTCAGATGACCCTGCTGGCTTCCATGGATGTAGGCTGTGCCCAGTAGACACAGAGGCTGGATAAGACATTCCAAAAGATTTTTTTCACATTGCAAAGCAAGGGAAGATATTCATTGTGATGTAGATGAGATTCTGTGGGCCGACAGACTGGCACGTCAGGAGGTGTAGACAGACACTGCACTGCAATTCCTCATAAAGTACGGCATGCAAAAGTTAGTCCTAAGAGATTTCCTGTGTTTGCCATTCTAATTTTGTATTTTTTCCTTTGTACCCACATTTATTTTTCCTTTCTACAGTATATTACAGTGACATTTTAATGTTTATTTATTTATTTTTATTTTTTTGTCAGAACACTTTTGAAAGTGTTACTGTGAATCCTATCCATTCACTTTCAATCAATATCCCACATACAGTAATGTGTACATTTTTAATATTCTGGATTTTAATACAGTAATTGTCATCCAAACCATTGCCACTGTTTACATCAGGTAATACTAACAGAGCAATGTTTTATTGACAACATGAATAATCATCTTGTTTGTGGACAATGATACAAGGATTTTTCATTCTGATGGCACTGAAATGTTCATTGCCAAATATTTACCTTTGAGAGATGAACTAAAGATTTTGAGTAAGTTACAGGCTTTTGAAGGTAATACATTTTGTGGTGCTGTTTGTACTAATTGTTTTGACAAATGCACATGCTTCTCTGCAAATATTAAGGGTGATTCAAGAAATGCACCATGGAAAACTGAGAAAAACTGTAAAAAGACTTGTTGCAGTCCAGTTATCTAGATTAGAAGAGTAAAATAAAAGCAGTCCACTGGCCCTTTAGAAAGTTTAGTTGCATAGATAACTCTTTGAGCAAATTAGGACATTATGAGTGTTTATCAGGGGTGTGATCTGTATAAGTTTGCTTGCACAGTGGGCTTTGCCCTAAAACAATAAACACATGCACTGAAGATTAAGCAACTGTGCAGTATGCTGTGTTCTCATGAAACTCTGTTCATCGTGAAGTCTTTAGTTCCTCTGAGATGCCCACTGAACCCTCTGCAGAGTTGAGTCACCATCTTTGGTCAGTCCAAGACTCTGTTATCATAATAATGTTTTGAGGACTATAAAGACAACAGGCTGATCTCTGGATAATTGCACACAATGGGGTAATTGAAGTTTTGTTCTTGTGATTTACCGATGAGCTTGACGTTATCTTGCACAGCTCTCATGTGAACTTTAAAAAGCTGCCTGGCTACATATTGTAAAATTTCTTATAATATCTGTTTGAGATCAGAGAATGTCAGTTTTGCAAAATGTGAGTATAAATCGGCTTTGGCTTTGCTCGTCATGAGTGTCTGGTATCTCAAGAACTACTGCAGAATACATATAGTTTAAATAAAATGGTAAAAGTTATACTCTTTCTTTAACCTGATGTTTTAGGAAAAACAAAAGTTATCTTCTGTGCAGTTGTCAGTTCACAAAAGTCAGAAAATTAGCTTTTGGTAAAACTTTATTGTACAGTAATTACCAAATCTCACTAATAATGAATTGTTTATTAGTATGCATATTACCGTAATGCTTTAACCCAGGGGTCTCTGGTTATCTTAAGGTGTTAACTAGCATATTACTAGCATATTGGCTGTTTATTAGTACTTTTAAAGCACATAATAATGCCTTATTACTATATGACCATATTTTAAGTCACTTAAAGGGATAATTCACTTTCATATTAAATTTTGATATGTTTTAGATTACCTCAAAGGGATCCAAGATGTAGGTGTCTTTGTTTCCGCAGTAGTTTCCATTTTGATATTTTTAGGTCAAACCGTTCTTATCTGTGACTCATATAATGGAGGTGTATGGTAACCATCTCAAAGAGCATGCACAGAAAAGTCCAAATTAAACAATTCCCCATCGTAAGTTCACATTGATGACCTAAGACATGAAACAAGCGGTTTGTGTAAGAAAACGAACAGTATTTATATTGTTTTTACCTCTTGTACACAACCACATCCAACTGATCTGAGGGTGCAGGTGCTTCCTGGTGTGTGACGTCCGCGCATTCTGGCTTAGTCTCCACAAGCGCGGAAAGCGCCGGAAGTAATCTCTCACACGTGTATGTAACTCATTGTTTACACAGAGATTTTGGAAGTGTTACCTTTCACTGTGAAGATCTAAACATATTTAGACGTACAGGAAATCGCAACGGAAGACGATTTTGATATATCAACAGACAACGCTGAATTTTTTTCACAACCATATTTATCTGAACCAGAATACACAGATCGAGAACTCAGAGCGATGGAGGAAGCATCCGCTGCAGCAGCACATCTTCAAGCCTCAGAGAGACAGAGAGAGACAGAGATCTCTTTAAAATTGGTGGTGTTTTAGTAGCAAGTGTTGTGAGATGCCAGCAGAAATGGAGAGCATATGTTGTCACCAATGGAACATAGCAATGCTACAACTACAAGACAAATTGACAGTATCGCATCACACACCTGCCTGACTGAAGATCCTGAGTTTCTCCACTGTTGAGCCGCAGCATTTTGCATGTTGTGTTTAGTTTGCCACGTATACACTGGAGGCGACTACCAATGCCAGAGGGACCCAATGACACGCTGTCAATGGAGTGAGTAATGTGTTGTATTTTTATTATAATCGCAACGATTATAGGGTGCATTATAAACGAATTAATTAATTACAATTACTGCACTATATTTCAGACAGTGCAGATTGACAGCGTATCGTGTGGTAAAGAGTAAACAATGAGTGATATCCACACGCGAAAGATCACTTCCAGAGCTTTCCGCACTTGCTGCAGACTAAGCCAGAACGTGCACACAAGTCACATCAGGAAGCACTCGCGCACTCAGATCAGTTGGACGTAGTTGTGTACAAGAGGTAAAAACGATATAAATAGTGTTCGTTTTCTCACACAAACTGCTTGTTTCGTGTCTTAGGTCATCAATGTGTACTTACGATGGGGAATTGTTTAATTTGGACTTCTCTGTGCATGCTCTTTTAGGTGGTGACCATAGACCTGCATTATGGGAGTCACAGACAAGAACAGTTTGACCTAAAGATATAAAAATGGGAACTACTGCGGTAACAAAGACACCTACATCTTGGATGCCCTTGAGGTAAGCTAAAACATATCAAAATTTAATTTGAAAGTGAACTATACCTTTAAACCTACCCCATACCTAAACTTAACAACTACCTTACTATTACTGTAGTAAGCAGCATATTGTTTTTTATTGAGGCAAAAAACAAACAGCAGATTCTTTCAGGAACAAAGCAAGTGATTGTGTATGAATGGGTTATTTAATTATTCACTATCTATTCATTCAGAAATGCAGCTTCATTTAGTCAATGTTTTTTTTCTTGGAGAGATTGACTAATTCTGCTGTGACTCTTTTTAACTGGAGAAATATAGCAAAAACATACATTTGTATCTAATATGCAACCAACTTAATATTAAAGGGATAGTTCAACCAAATAGCAAAATTATGTAATTAATAACTTACCCTCATGTTGTTCCAAACCCTTGAGACCTCCGTTTATCTTTGGAACACAGTTTAAGATATTTTATAAGTCCGAGAGCTCTCAGTCCCTCCATTGAAGCTGTGTGTACGGTATACTGTCCATGTCCAGAAAGGTAAGAAAAACATAATCAAAATAGTCCATGTGACATCAGAGGGTCAGTTAGAATATTTTTGAAGCATTGAAAATACATTTTGGTCCAAAAATAGCAAAAACTACGACTTTATTCAGCATTGTCTTCTCATCTGTGTCTGTTGTAAGAGAGAGTTCAAAACAAAGCAGTTTGTGATATCACGAATCATTCGATGTAACCAGATCTTTTTGAACCAGTACACCAAATCAAACTGAATCGTTTTAAACTGTTCGCGTCTCCAATACGCATTAATCCACAAATGACTTAAGCTGTTAACTTTTCTAATGTGGCTGACACTCCCTCTGAGTTCAAACAAACCAATATCCCGGAGTAATTCATTTACTCAAACAGTACAATGACTGAACTGCTGTGAAGAGAGAACTGAAGATGAACACAGAGCCGAGCCAGATAACGAACAATAGACTGACTCGTTCTCAAGTCAAGAACCAGTTTTCAGATCACCGGTACTTCTTTCGGACAGTTTTATTCAATAAACCGGTTCAACAGTTCTTTTTTCACTTGACGTAATGGCATCATTGGTGATGATTGCCCTTGATTCAAGCCTTCGGTTTACCCGCACCCATAACACTAGCACAGAATTAGTTACATTTAGCTGACGCTTTTATCCAAAGCGACTTACAACTGTTATGTATGTCAGAGGTCGCATGCCTCTGGAGCAACTAGGAATTAAGTTTCTTGCTCAGAACGGATCTTGTTCAGGGACACATTGGTGTCTCACAGTGGATTCGAACCCGGGTCTCTCACACCAATGGGCATTTGTCTTATGCATTTCGCCAACACCACCCTCATACCCTCAGTTCAGAATCAATCACCAAAAGAATCCGTTCGGTTCAGACACTCTGTGTGTCGGTCTGCTTCAGGCTGAATCACACACAGCTCCTCGGTTCTTGAATCGGGCGTGTCTGACAGAAACGGTACTTGACTCGAGAAAATCCCTTTGGCGTCTTCACTGAACTATTTTTTATACCATTTGCAATAGTGCTGATATTCAGGAAAACGTGATATTTGCTTAACTATATCATGGGATACTACAAAAATATATATATTTTTTTTGCCTACATATCATGACTTGGCATTTATAGATTACATTAGATGACATTATAGATTACATCACACAGTGAAAGCATACACAGTAGTTGGCTACTTCACTTGACTCAAAAGAAAACAGATAGAATAGAAAAAGAATAGAGCAAGCTAGTGTTAGAGGTTTTATATATGTATATAAGTTAAGCTAACAGAGTGTGTTAAAAATGTAAAAGATTGGATGACACACAATTTTCTCCAATTAAATTCGGATAAGACAGAGATACTAATTATTGGACCAAAAAACACTACACAGAATCTTGTAGATTACAATCTGCAACTAGACGGATGTACTGTTACTTCCTCTACAGTCAGAAATCTGGGTGTTATATTAGACAGCAATTTGTCTTTTGAAAATCATATTTCCAATGTTACAAAAACTGCATTCTTCCATCTTAGAAACATTGCCAAGCTACGAAACATGTTATCTGTTTCTGATGCAGAAAAGCTAGTTCATGCATTCATGACCTCTAGACTGGACTATTGTAACGCACTTCTAGGTGGTTGTCCTGCTTCTTCAATAAACAAGCTACAGGTAGTCCAAAATGCAGCAGCTAGAGTCCTTACGAGGTCAAGAAAATATGATCATATTACCCCAATTTTACAGTCTCTGCACTGGCTACCTATTAAGTTCCGTATCAGTTACAAATTATCATTACTTACCTATAAGGCCCTAAATGGTTTTAGCTCCAGCGTACCTAACTAGCCTTCTACCACGTTACAACCCATCACGCACCCTAAGGTCACAAAACGCTGGACTTTTGGTCGTTCCTAGGATAGCAAAGTCCACTAAAGGAGGTAGAGCTTTCTCACATTTGGCTCCCAAACTCTGGAATAGCCTTCCTGATAATGTTCGGGGTTCAGACACACTCTCTCTGTTTAAATCTAGATTAAAAACACATCTCTTTCGCCAAGCATTCAAATAATGTATCTTTTTAATTGTGAGTGTAGTTGCATCTGTTCAAAGTTGCATTTTTATTCATTAGCTTGGGTTAAACTAATTTTACTTTGTTGGATCAGCAGCTATGCTAATGATGTCTGTATTTTGTTTCTATGTTTCGCCACGGGATTTACATCCCGTGGTAACTAGGATTTAAACAAGCTCCAGTCTGGATCCAGAACACCTGAGAAGAGATGATGCTGACCCTCAGAGGACCTCAGATGATGCTAACCTTGAATCAACAAACAGAACTAACAATTATTGCTAAATGTGTGACTGCATCATATAATAACTTAATTAATAATATTGATAGTTCATCGTCTAGCTGACTACGTCTTGTATTATTATTATTATTATTTTTTCTAAAATCCTGTCAAATGTGCACAAACTACTAGCTACTACTAAATATTGTAGAAACATAATTTTCTGTAAAGTTGCTTTGTAACGATTTGTTTTGTAAAAAGCGCTATACAAATAAACTTGAATTGAATTGAATTGAATATATATTTGTATTATAAAAGAAAATAGAATACAAAAATATTAGAAAGGTAGTTAGAATTTTGTTTTGTTTTTTAGTATAGAGTTAGAATAGTGAGTGCTAAAGTTAGACAATCAAATAAAGCATTTTATTTAGTCTTTATATATATATATATATATATATATATATATATATATATATATATATATATATATATATATATATATATATATTTACATATTTAAAACAACTTACAAAATTATTGTAGATAATGCAAATCATACACCCCTTGTGTGTCTCCATGCTTTTGTGACACTTGTTTCAGTTTCCATAGAGACAAATAAACACATATTTTATTTAAATACTGTAAAATAACAGGTAGTTTCAGACCTGGTTAGAAATATTTATGGCCATTGGCAGGTGAGGCTAAATGAAGAAAATTGAGCTTGATTGTATATGATTTAATCATGTGCACACAGAAGAACATCTACGTTAAAGAAATGTGTTTTAGAAAATCAATGCTTATTACCCCTGGTGTACATATCTTCATTTACATGGTGAAGTGAACCTCAGTGCACTACAAATCAATGATATCAGCAATATACCGCTCCCCCCACCTTCATAAACAGAACGGATAAGAATGGCTGTGCGTGATTGATTAGTCCCTGCAGTGTGTGTCAGCACCTATCTGCTCTCTGCACAGAGCTCACACAAAGATGGGGTCAGCTTGTTCTTCTTGGAAGCAGATGTGATGTTCTGTCCTGGGGAGGAGACAGCAAGCTCAGGCAGCACTCCAGGAACACCTCAACGTTTTCCTGTCTCTGTCCCTGCAAATCTTCCTTGGCTGCACTTTATGTTTTAACCTTTGCACTTTAACGGTACCACAAAATGTTGCTCTGTACACTTGACAGATGCCACGTCTATTTATTCAGCTTTGAAAAAAAGACCTGTGTGTTCTGTTGCTGTCTGTCCAACTGTTTTTGAAAGCGAAAACTCATCCAGGTACTTCAAGCTTGAATGCTTAGCTACTAGACATATGAATTACTACACTAAATTCAACCTTAATCTTATAACTGTATATTTTTTGTATATTGTTGGAGCGGAATTTCCTAATATGGGTCCTAAGGGCACTTCTCCCGGAAGAGCGCGCGCTCCCGTATAGCAGAGCACTGAGAGCACAGACATTCACTGATCAGAGCGAGAGACCAAAATGTCACAAGTTTTTTGGTTGCCAGGGCAAGACAACCCTGCACAGATTACCAAAAAAAACAGCATTAAGGGACCAGTGGATGGAGTTTATTTTTACAGAGCATCAACGGAGTTGTGCAAGTGTTTTTGTTTGTTCCCTGCATTTCGAAGATGCTTGTTTTACAAACAAGGCCCAGTTTGACGCCGGATTTGCACATCGTTTATTTCTTAAGGATAATGCAGTCCCAACGAAAAAGGGTCACGATCGTGTGTTGGAACCGCAGGCGGTGAGTAAAACTGCTTCAAATATCTCTGTGTTGTTAACTTAGCTATTGGCGCGTAAGCACATCAAGTAAACAACATGCGATGTTGTCATCAAACTGCACTTTCCACATGTACAGCTAAAAAAAAAAAAAAAAAAAAGACGACATAAAGTGGAACTTAGTCATTTTCCAAAACCGCTAAGCAAATATATACAGTTTCAATAAATACCACATAGACTTTAGTTGCTGCTGCTGCTCTTGTTAAATTTCAGCCTCTGGATCTGATTATGGATCATAAATATACGGCTGAATCTGACTGTTAGCCATGGTTTGTTTTGGATGATGTTTATTTCCTTACGGTAATGTCACAGCTTCCAGACGCTCTCAACGCAAAATCCTACTCGCGCTCGTGATTCTTTAGCTCCGCCCACACGTCACGCCTCCAGGCGCTTGGGACTTTGCTCAACAAGTTGTGACAGCTAGATGTACAGGGAACGTTGCAGAGTCTGAAAGGAAGGCTGATTTCAGTGAAGAGGCTACTGTGACGGGCAAATAAAAAGTTAAGCAAGCTGAGTGTGAGGCAAGAAGAATACCGTCTGGTGAAGGATACTGTCGGCCCGCATGACTTATGCCGGATGATAAGGTTCAAAGCCCTGCTATCAGACTGCTGAGAGTAAAAACATCCACCAGCTCTCCAGAGGAGACACCATGAGACAAACTGCTTTTGTTTTGAGAGCAAACTGACGTCCATAAGGATGCTGAGATAACTTCCTGCTTACCTGACTTGTGCATCATTCAAAATTACATTGAAAATGGCTTTTAAACTCAAATGTGAATGTTAGGAAGTACAGTTAGAATTAAAAATAAGACATTTACATGACTAAAGAAAAGCTTTTAACTAGCTTAATTTTTCAAGACTGAATGTTGGCACAAAAGCTAAACTCTTTATAAAAGTTTTAAAATGTATGGGCCAGATGTTTAAAATGAAAATGATCACCGCATCTACAACAAATGAACAGAACTGCTCATATGGTGTTATTGAACAGCCAAAATGCATTTTTTTCATTTTAAGTTGAAAACGGTGTTGTGTTTGAACACCCCATATATGGCAATTCAGCTACTATCAAGTTGACATTCATGAACAGAAGGAGAGACAATTATTGTTTTTCAATTTCAAGTTTGAATTATCATCTCACTTCTTTGTTTTGTCTTTTTGTGTTTGTTAATGGATGTAAACCAGAGAAAAAGGCAGTCCTACCAAGTGCATAGTTTGGCATCAGTGAAAATACATCTCATATTTTAACGGTGGGGTCCCAAACCAAAAAAAATATTTCAAAATGTAATTAAATTTTGATGCCAACCTAATTGTTTCCTTTCTAGATATGGCCATGGAAGGGCGGTATGTGTATGGAACTTTTCCCTGCACCGCCAAAAAAAAAAAAAAACAAACTACAATTTAATTAGAAATTATATATAATGTTTAAAATCCACATTCAAAGTCTCTGTATAATAGTTAACATACATTTGTGCTTATACATTTGTTCAGTTCTACATGAAAGTTGCTTGTTAACTGCAAACACTGGATAGAAGTGATGTGTTGTGATGTCTATAGTTTTCTGTTTGGCATCACTGACATTGCATATTGGGTTGAACAATATAGCAGAATTAACCAGGTGACATGTCTTACACATCAATACACATCAAGAAGTCACTATGTGAACCATGACTGATTGGGTGGGTTTGCCTGAAAAGGCATTTCCCTCCTGGGGCTGCATTAATGAATTGTTTAAGCAATGTGAACAAAGAAAATGAAAACAAATTAAGCTCTATTTAGGAGAAAGATGCTGAGATTAGGAAGGATCAAACAAACCTTGGAAAGCATGCAGGCACTTTGGAAATCAGCTTGACACATCTTACCAGTGCAGGAGAGATTGAAGCCTTATAGTGGAGCTATCTGCTCAAGAGATTTCCCCATGAATACTTCAGAAATGTTAATGTTTTATGAAGGATTACGTATGCTACTACTCATTATTAGTGTTTATCAACTAATCAAGTTGGCCCTCACAGCATCTACAAAATTTGCAGATGAAATATTTTGGCTAAATTGATAGTGCTAGATTTGAACACAAAGTGGAGCAATCTCAGTGATGCTGTTGAGCACATTTCACCATGTTTAAATTTGTCAGATTTTCCCCACGTTTGGCTTAAAGGGGTCATATGATGCGATTTCAAGTTTTCCTATTTTCTTTGGAGTGTTACAAGCTCTTGGTGCATAAAGAAGATCTTTAAAGTTGCAAAGACTAAAGTCTCAAATCCAAAGAGACATTCTTTATAAAAGTTAAGACTTGTCTACACCCCCCTAAAACATCTCGTTTAAACATGCCTCATGTCTACGTCACTATGCGGGAAGATTTGCATATGCCCTCCCAAATGTTCACGCAAAGAAAGAAGGTGTAACCTTTGGTACTTGCTGTAGCCGCCGGTTTCCCCTGCTCAGGGAGTAGGAAGCAATGGACACTGTGTAGAGACCATGTCAATGGGAACACAGTTCATGCATGAAGCTCACTTCTAACGAGCTGATTATCTGAATCAGTTGTGTTAACAAAGAGAGACGTGTAAAATATGCAGAGCTGGGGGGCGCGAGGACTGGAATTGAGAACTTCTGGTGTAGAGTAGCGCTTGTTGTTTGTTGTTTCTCCAATCAAAAATGAAGACATGGCTTTATTTTTTTGCAGCGCGATGCAACACAATGCGTAAAAACAGAGTGTGAGTCATTAAAATCAGTAATTATGTCCCCACTCGATGCAACAAATGGCTCGTTAATGATGTTTTTTTATTGGTTTTGTCTTGTCGCGATACAATTGTCAGCCTTGTCTCTGTCATGCTGTCTGGTCTCTGTTACCCTGGGTGTGCACTAGTGGGCTCACTTCCCCTTAGGCACCTCACTGTAGGCACTACAATTCCCACTAGCCTTGTCCCTTCATCACAATAATTGCACTCCTGTTAATTACACCAGGTGACTTCACTTATTAGTCATTAGCCTCCCTATATTAACCAGTCTTTTCCTGTTGTCTGCATGGAGTCCTTCCTTCCGTTTCCTTCCGTACCCAGTCTTCTCGTCCTCCGAGTTCCTCGCATTCTGAGTTCCTTTTCCTGTTTCCGTTCCTGTTCCCGTTCCTGTTCCCTTCCGGTTCCTTCTTTGTTTGTTTATTTGGATGTTATTCTGGTTTTGACCCCGGCTTGTTGGATTACGATTTGGATTACCCTTAATAAACCATACTGCTATTGGATCTCTCTTTCCCTGTGTTTCACTGGGTCCCGATCGTCACAGAAGGACTCCATCCACTAAGATCCAGCGGTATGTTTTTTTATGTTTCCTCCCCAGCCACCGAGCGGGATAAAAAGAGTGGTTTTGAGGGAACCCGCCTGGTCATTTTTCGTGGGACCAGGGGAGGTCGCAGAGGAGTGAGTGGTCGAGAGGAGGTCAGGCATCGCTCTCGAGACGAGGCCACCCTTAACTTGTTCATGTTCTCGGTTTCAGACTTGCCTAACCAGACTTGCTCTTCTGTGTCATCGATCCCTGTGTTTCACTGGGTCCCGATCATCACAGTCTCCTGCAGAGAATCTGCTTACATGAAGAGCATTATCTGCAATGTGTTTCAGTGCAGTGTGTTTTAATGTGATGCTGCCTACAGCATATAGGACCTAAACACTTGAGCAGTTTCTTGTGTGATTTGTGTGATTTATGATAAAGGCCTACATGGAAGCTACCACTGAAGCTAAGCAGGGCTGAGCCTGGTCAGTACCTGGATGGGAGACCTCCTGAGAAAACTAGGTTGCTGCTGGAAGAGGTGCTAGTGAGGCCACCAGGGGGTGCTCACCCTGTGGTCTGTGTGGGTCCTAGCGCCCCAGTGTAGTGATGGGGACACTATACTGTCAACAAGCAGCGTCCTTCGGATGAGACATTAAACCGAGGTCCTGACTCTCTGTGGTCATTAAAAATCCCAGGATGTCTTTCGGAAAGAGTAGAGGGGTGACCTCGGCATCCTGTCTAAATTCGCCCATTGGTCTCTGACCATCATGGCCTCCTAACAATCCCCATATCTACTGATTGGCTTCATCACTGTGTCTCCTCTCCACCAGTAAGCTGGTGTGTGGTGGGCGTTCTGGTGCAATATGGCCGTAATGACTTTATCCAGGGCATTGTATGCAAGTGCAATTGAGAGACAGCCATAATGACATGCTGTATGAGGTGAGATTTGATTTGGTCTGATGACAGACACATAGCTGATGTGACCCAGCTGGGACAGAACAGCATAGCTGTGACAATGTGAAGGTTTTCACACTAATGAATGATTTGGACAGGATAGGAAGATCTGATGCTTGATTGCTGCCCTGACTGAATTTGACACGGGTGCCTAAATAAATAATTGTAGCGATTTAAAACCATAATATGACTTCAAATATATATGCAACTCAACATGTGAAAAATGCTTCTCTGTATTTATTTAATACAGTTTTACATGCATGTCACTATAATAAATTGTTGAGAAAGCAACAAACCCCCACCCTTGCTCTTATTTTGATAAGGATATATAACTTAACTTAATGTTATGGATATATAACTTAACTTAATGTTTAGAATGGCAAATACAATTTGCATGTATTTCATTTGAGAGTACCTGTCTAGTCAACTCTTAATATGTAAATCTGTTGCTGACATCACAGTCCCTCATGTGTTGGTGTATTGTGTTGCGGACAGTTCAGCATGGCAAGTGAAGGAGATGAGCTGGAAATACAACCACCACTAGCTTCAAATAAGTCTGCTGTCTGTGAACATTTTGGGTTTCCAATACATTACAGCAGTGATGATCAACAACAACAACAACAAAAAAAACTCTTGGACAAACCAGTCATTTTGTGTAAAATTAGTTTGATGTGAGTACCGTATGCTCAAGGCAATGCATCTAATATGACCAATCATTTACGCCTTCGGGACCTGGGCATTGATAGAGCTTGAGCACAGGTGAGACTGAAACAGCACACATTGCCATCAGTGTTTCAACATGCACTGTAATTCAGACAGACACAGAAAAATAACGAATGTGTTGTGGGTTTATCGCCAAAGACAATAACTACTCTGTTATTGACAATGTGGGATTTTAGCATATGATTTCAAGACGCCCAAGTCGCGTTATCAAATCCCTTTGTGTACTCAGCAGAAAAGTTATTCCTGAATTGTATGGTGAAACATCAAGCAGAACTAAGAACTTGCAAATGCACAATATTTAGCTCTGACAATGATAGTTGGACCTCCAGGGAAACTGAAAGCTACTTAACTGTGTCATGTTCTACGACACTTAACTATGACACTAAATGTTCATTACATTTTGGCCTGGAAAATTGAAAGCTTGTCTTAGAAACATGCCCCCTTTTTGTAAGCCAGTTAGAAAGACCTTACAGCACCTTTCAGTCACCACAGATAATGCACAGAACATGGTGAATGCCATAAAAGAAGCGGCTGCACTAGGGCCACAAATTGGATGTTTTGCACACATTTTTTTACTTGCAGCCAAGCAGGCAGTAGCACTTCAACAGATAAGGCGTCTGTCAAGTAACATTAGAAAAGTAGTAACATTTTTCCATAATAGCACAACAGCTGCTCAAGCCCTGTAAATCAAGTAGGAAATGCTAAATATACCTGTTCACAAACTACTATATGACTCCCCAACTCGATAGAATACCATTCATGACATGATTGAGAGATATCTGGAGCAGCAGCCTGCCATCTACTCTGCCCGGATGAACAAAAAAGAATGAAAAACATTGCAGTGTTGTCTGACAGTGAATGTAAACTGGCAGAGAAAATTATCAATCTGCTCAAACCCCTCAAGACAATAACCACTCTCTAGAGCACTGAAACAACCCCTCGGTCAATTGTCCTCCCTCTAAAGGCAATGATATTAAAATCCATGCAGCCTATAGATGACAACAGTCCAACCATAAAAGATGCCAAGGCAGCCATCTCTCAGGACTTAGAAAGCAGATACTGTACACAGATCCTAACCTTCAGGAGTATCTCAACAGAGCATCATTCCTTCATCCAAGGATTAAGACTCTGCCTTACCTTAATAAAGCCTTGTGCTTCAATGTTTGCAGTGGAGTCATCAGAGAGATCACTGAACAATGGGTATTTTTTATAATGAATAAATATATTTTATTTAAAAATTATGTTTTCTGAAAAAGGTAATTTAATAGTTTTTGTTGAGAAATAATAATGAAACCATTTTAATTTTGTGTAACATGTATTCTGTTAACTATCATTAATTGTTTTGGAAGGTCAGTCTGTTGCAGCAGAAGCTGGGCCATCTAGAAGCACCCAGAATCTTCTCCCCACAAGAAGTCTGCAATGTCAGAGCTATTTAGACAGTTTATTACTGGACCTGATAAGATAAAGACTTTTGATAATATCAGAGGAGAAGGTGATGTAAAAGAAGGCAGAAGATTGCATTGAGACAGATGCAGATCCACTTGCATGCTGGAAGTTGCATTAGAGCAAGTATCCACATGTTGCTAAACTTGCAAAACAATACCTTTGCGTCTCTGCAACATCAATGCCAAGTTAAAGAGTATTGTCCACCGCAGGAGACATTTCTGAAATAAGATCTCGACTTAAACAGTCAAACATAGATCTCTACACCACTACAGTCCTTTCTTACATCAACTTCTGCACAAATATTACAATCCTGATAAGAAAAAACTTATCAACGCTACTCCCACGCTATGTGGCAAGGTGTAAGGAATATTACTGACTATAAGCAGAGCAACAGCTATCCCACCTCCATTGATCCCTCCATCCCTGATCAGTTAAATACATTATTTTCTGGCTTTGAGAACAGCTCCAGCCTTCAGAAGATGACAGACCAAGATGCAGACATCAATTGTCCAGAGAGTGACCAGCCACTCATTCTTCAAAACTATAAGGTAATGATAGCACTATCCAGCATTAACTGTAATAAAGGAAGAGAACTGAAGGCATATGTTGAACATCTCACTGCAGTATTCACACATATTTTTAACCTGTTGCCACATAAAGCCACTGTCTCCACTAAAAAATTCCACTATAATCCCTATGCCTAAAATGTCATTACCAGCATGTATGATTACCCGCAAATTGCTCTCACCCCGGTGATAATGAAATGCTTTGAGAGACTGGTCCTACTCCACATTAAAGCTTGCAACCCTCCTGACCTTGACAAATACCAGTTTGCATATAGGACTAACAGATCCACAGTGATGCTATTTCAATTGCACTGCATGCAGCTCTTACACACTTGGAAAACCCTAACAGTTATATCAGGATGCTATTTGTGGATATGGGCTCTGCATTTAATATCTTCAACCCAATAAAACAGGTCATCAGGTTAAAAACACTGGGTCTGGGAGCCCGTCTTTGCCACTGTGTTAAAAACTTACTTACATATAGGCCTCAGGCTTGGCTATTATTGCTCTTTTTCCACACGCAACTGTATCTTTTCTTACAATTCTAATATCCTCATTAAATTTGTAGACACCACAATTGTGGGACTCATACCTGACAATAATGAAACTGCCAGAGAGCAAGTTCCTGTGCCATCAGGAGATTCCAGTAGAGGATGTTCTTCTTTAGGACACTGAGGTGTAACTGGCTTCCCTCAGAGACTGCTGCCTAGCTTCTATCGCTGCACAGTAGAAAGTATTTTGACATACTGTTGTACTGTGTGATATTTCAGCTGCACTGCTGAAAACAAAACAAACAACAAAAAAAACTAACAAAAACATAACGATCTGCAGCGGGTTGTGAAAGAATGATTGCCTCCCCAGTCCCAAATTGTGTGATGTGACATCTATTTAAATCATTTTCTCACGCGGGCCACAAATATCAAGCAGGAACCCTCACACCTTGGAAGACTCCTTTTCGCCACTCTCCACTCAGGTAGACTCAGAACTCCTGGAACATACAATTACAGGCTAAGGAACAACTTTTTCCCTATGAGCTTTGGACAGGCTGCAGAAGTTACAGAAATCCTTTGTAACCCCCAGGTTTAGTGCAATAACAGATTATGTGAAATAATATGTCTGGGTTCTCTGGGATAAAGGATTCAAATGCAGAAATGTGACTCAAACTGATTTATTCTGTATCATCAGAAGATCAGAATCCTGGCCCAAATCAAGGTCCAGACAGGCGACCACACCATGCAAAGCTTGCACAAACAGGAACAGGCAGGTGTAGAAATCCAGACAAACAGCCAATTCTCACGAAGGACATTCCTCCAGAGGAGACACGATAAAGTTCTAGGTTAACATGGGAACAAATGAGTGGTCGACAGATGTGTTTTTTGACAGTGGATGCCGATGCCGGTATCTTGGAAAGCAGGGGGGGCGATAGCCGATATAAAGCCGATATGATATTTAAAAATTATTATTATTAATATTTAAGAATTCTGAAATCATTTGACAATGGATTCAAAAATAAATGTGTAAAATAAACATACTTTAGATGAAAAGGTATTTATCGCAAATAAATAAATATTTAATAAAAATATAATAAAAAGGAAGTAAACACTGTAATCAATGGGGCGCTCAGTATTCTGGGAAGTTTGTGTGCACTGGGAATAATATTTTTCAAATAAAGCCAGGGTAACCCTCATTTTACATACAGCACACAGTAAAATGACCTGAATATGAAAGTGCGCAAATGCATAAAGCACAGCATAATTTGAAATCACAAGTTTAAAGTATAAAGCATTCAATTCAAACAGAAAAAAAAAAAAAAAAAAAAACTGACCCGGAAAACTAAAAAGATTAAGTCAGAATGACAAAACATTCTAGCAATGTGAAAACAAAAACTAGCATTAGAAACAGGAAAAATAAATACATAAATGAAAGAATGAGAATCAGCTGTGAGCATGTGAGCAGCTGACACACAAAAAAAGAAACGTAACGTTTATGTATGTTTTAATAAAATGTAAAAATACTGCTAAGTAAAGTATAAAAATAACAGTTACTGTTACTGTACAACCTGCATTTAAGATGAAAGAAAAAAAAAACAATGAACATGCACATTGGACCAGTTAAAATCATTTTGAGTCACTTTAAAGGACTTCATAATTGTCATAGTAAAGGACAGTTTACACATTTTACTCGAAAATGATAAAATGTGAGCAAAATCTATGCTCTTTGATGATCAGTAAACTATATACAGACAAAAATGAATGATCTTATGCTTTGACAAAACTGAAATTAGGGACTGCTTGTTTTTTAATCATATCTAGAACAAAAGCTCTGCCCTGTAATGAAAGACAGTTTGCACTACTATTTTACTCTACAAAATGTAGAAGCTCATCCGGAGTTTGTAGGCATGCTTTTGTAAATGGTATTTTGTCAATGAAACTAACAGTTTATGATTTTGTACTTGAAAATAATACACATAGATGACTTCAAAAGGAAAAGACCATCTTTTTGACCATTGTGTACTTTGTTGCAATCCAGCAGCTGTACAACAAAGGACTGAGAACACTTACTATAGTCTGCTAGCCCTCTTGTCCCTCTTAACTGCTGCTGATTTTGTATATAAAATACTTGAATACCTCCACATTTATTGTATTTTCTATGCAGAATGCAGTCTATAAAAATGTGTCAGACAGATGTCTGACATTTGGCCATTGCATCATGCCATTAAGTAAAAAAATAAGTTTGAGGCCCTATGTTCTGTTCCATTATGTTGTGCTTCATCCAGTAACAATGTTAAAGGAATAGTTCACACTGATATTTTTCTCACCCTCAGGTCATCCAACACACAGATGTGATGTATATTTCTACTTCTACAGATTTGGAGAAATGTAGCATTACATTACTTGCTTAACCAGTGGAGAGTTCGGACAGATGATAAATACATCACAATAATCCACAACACTCCAGTGCATCAATTAACATTTTATAAAGTAAAAAGCTATGTGCAATCTATTAACAAATCCATTATTAAGATGTTTTAACTTCAGACCAACATTCAAGTCTATAATCCATAATATTAGTAACCTGGGGTCTCATGCATCAACCTTGCGTACGCACAAAAACTTTGCATACGCCAGCTTTCACGCTCACGGTCTGATGTACTAACAGTGAAATTAACGCAAGAATGTGTGTTCCTCCAAGCCAATTTCATATCTGGCGTACGTTCATTTTTCATTGTTTTTGTCCGTTGGCGACTCTTACAGGCAATGAAGTGAAGTTGCAAACATTACACAACAAATTGTTCTACAAGTCTATCGCACCACCACCTGTGGGAAGCATTGCAATTAATTTGCAATTTATAAAGTAATTGACATATATTGTCACACGAGCCTTATTATAATTATAATTAATATTATATAAATTATGCAATTAAATAAGAACATATACAAGCATAACGGTATGCAAGTTGATACAACCCTTAGTCTATGGCAATGGCAGCGTTGGCCTTATTAGAGTACATTGCTAATGGCAGAATCCAACGAGAACGAGTTTTTAGGGACCACAATGATTTTCTGGCCCAGGATGATGACTGGCTTATCAGCCGTTTCCGATTTCCGAGGGCTATCCTCTTGGAGCTCAGTGCTGAGTTGGGTCCGAATCTAGAGAGATAGAGACGATGAGGAGGCACGCAATACCCGTTCCCTTGCAGGTGCTGACAACACTTGGTTTCCTGGCAACTGGTTCTTTCCAAAGGGAACTGGCAGACCGCTCAGGAATAAGCCAGTCGTCTTTGAGCCAGGCAATGCCAGCGGTACGGGACGGGATCATCCGCATGTCTACCAGGTATATAAGGTTCCCATATGATGCAGTTGACAAGCCAAACATTAAAATGCAATTTGCAGCGATAGCCGGTTTTCCTAATGTTATCGGAGCGATCGACTGCATACACATTGCTATAAAGGCGCCATCTGAAGAAGAATTTGCATATGTGAATCGGAAACATTTCCATTCAATAAATGTGCAGATAATATGTGATGCACAAATGCGCCTAACAAATATTGTGGCAAAGTGGCCTGGGTCAACCCATGATTCATACATCCTTACAAACAGCATGGTTGGGATGAGGCTCCAAGCTGGCAGGATGCATGATGGGTGGCTTCTTGGTAAGTGAGGCATTTAAAGTTATGATTCTATCTAATAGTAGTATTTTTATTTATTTTTTTGCATATAATTATTGAATAACCCTTCAGGAGGCCGTGGTTATCCACTAAAGACGTGGCTTTTAAACCCCCTCACCAACCCACAAACTGACCGAGAGCGCAGATACAATAATGCCCATTCTCGCAGTCGTTCAGTTGTCAGTGGCGCTGTCTTGACAGGACTGGTGGAATGCTGTTATACCGCCCTGACAAGGTCTGCCGCATTGTGCTGGCCTGTGTGATGCACAATGTCGCGCACAGGCATGGCATACCACTTGGTGAGATGGCAGCACCGCCAGATGACCCTGACCCAGGACCAATGTATGTGCAGCCCAACCAACAAGCCGTTCATGCCCGCCAACATGTGATTGCAACAATATAAATGGTAATCAGAGACAAAGTTCACTTTTTGACCAATTCTTTTAATAAGTGGCTTATGTCTGTGAGTGCGTCAGTGATATATTTCAGGTGACTGTTAATTTCTCCGATGGCCATAACGATTTGCTGTTGTGACCCCAAAACAGCATGCGTCAAGACGCGGCCAGATGGACGGGCGTCAGCACTGGGGGGAGCACTGGAAACGCTGTGCACAGAGGGCACTGGCTGCTCAGGAGGGGCGGACTTCTAGTGCCCCTCCTGAGCAGTGGATGTTTTGGCTGTTGCACCATATGAGTCTAAATAAACAGGCACATGTTAACTGTAATTTAAGTCTGTTCCATTTTTAAGGGGCACACACATTTACAATAAATGAAATGGATCCGTAAAATCTCTGTTGTACTTTTGGTCCACTACACTGAATGCATTTATAGGTACGCTATATGTACCAAAGTAAAAACAAATTAGAAATTGGTTACCTTCGTCGCAGTCCTGTAGTAAATCGGAGTCTCCCACAGCAGCAGATACTACTGCCTGTTCTGACCACACTTTGTCGGTACGCAGCAGTTCTCCATTTAACGTCAGCCTTTATATCAGACCATTTCTTTTTAAGCTCATTTGCAGTGCGACTTTCAGATCCCACCGCATTGACAGCTTCAGCCAAATCTCTCACTCATATTTTTTCCTTTTGTTATTAATTCCGGAGGACAAAGTTCCAAATAAAATATTTTTTCTAGTGTCTACCTCCGATAGTAGCACTTCCAATTCACTTTGCGTAAAGTTTTGTTTCTTGCTGCTTGCTTTAGCCATTTTCTTACTGCTATCTTTTGCCAAAGTGGACTCATTACCATATTTAAATTGATTAAATTAGGGAAGGAGACTGGGTGGGGTGTTGTGTTCATGCATGTGCGCTCAATTTTACGTTAATTCAGATGTACAAAGAGAATATGCGTGGAATCCTTCATACGCAGAGATTCATACATCTGTTTTTTTTTTTCTTACGTACATTTACAGCTTTGTCTGTACGCAATGTTTTAGTTTGAATTCAACGCAAGTCTTTGTACATGAGGCCCCAGGTGAGGTGGTTTAAAAACTTAAATTCTCGAAGTATGTATTTGCAGAGAATGTAGTGAGAGGTTCCTTTAAGAAATGTCAGCATGCACGTGATGAGGAAGTCACAGAGTTATGCTGCACGTGTCGGTGATTGCTTTTCGTGTGTAATTTAATAGCATCCAGGTACAGATATCCTTGTATAACACTTTTATAAAAGTGTATAATTGCTGTTTACTGGAAGATTTCCTTGAATGTTGATCTATATCCATAGGGAGTTGGATGTTAATGCAGGATTGTGTGGATGTGTGAGTGTGGCTGAGCTATCACACCACATGTATAGATGAAGCCTGTTCACGTGGAAGAAGTGTTATATTACTGTGTAATATCAGAAACACAAGGAAAAGTGAGTAATATACACACTTTGTAATTTCAGGTGTATTTAGTGAGTGGTATTGTAGACTAAATGTCTGTGCAGTTTTAAGATGTTATGTTTTCTTTATAGAGTGCCACTACCATATCATTGTTGGTGGTGTTTTATTTTGCAATTGTCCTTTATTATTGCACACAGGAAGAGACAAAGTTGTTATATTATCTAAATTTTGGGGTGAACTATGTGCTGTGTAATGCAAATATATTTTGGCATTGCATTTTGATTTGTTCTGGGTTTTCTGTCCCAATTACCTAAACGAAAAGAAATAGAAACTCCTAACCAATTATAAGGTATATAAATACGCACCTCACTCATATTTGTTGGACCTGTGTATCATTTTCCTCTGGCCACATATTGCTATAATATTGTTTAACTGAAAACACTTAAAAAGTTCAATACAAATATATGGGTGGATTCTGAAGTGAGAAGACAACAGGAGATGGACTTTTTCACTGGAGGAAGCACTATGGACTTGTATTTTGGCCAGAAGTGATGGTTTGAAGTTAAATTGTCTTGAATTGTTTGGTCGAGAGTGAGTTCATTATTATAACATTTTCATTTCAGTGTTAACCATTCCTTTAACGTTTAAATAAACCATTTGTTTTGCTAGGCTACCAAAGAATCAATATTTTGATTTATTTCATTGGTCTCATTGACGCTTTAGCCATAGTGGGGCTGTTTTAATTGGTTGAAGAAATTAAAGAACTGGTCAATTTTGTTCTTAAAAACGTAAATTGTCACATCTTTTTCATGGTTAATTCAATATTTATTTTAAAAGCAATTACATTTAATTAAATATGCTGAATAACTTGATTTGACATTTTATGTACTTTTTTTCCTCTCTTCTTATTGTGCTAATTTGGCATCTGTCACAGTGTTGTGTTTCTTAAACAAAAATAACTTCACAGCAGTATAACCTATCACCTACATGTGATAAGAAAAAAAAAAAGAAAACACAGGGCTTAAATACACCGAAGCAAACCAAGCAAACAGGTGCATACACTAATGAAATTAATGAGTAACTAAGGTAACAAAATAGTGGTGGGGAAATAGGAATAAAAGAAACTAGGTCAAACAAAATAACACTGAAACAAACAGAACAGAACATACATGTGACACTGTTAAGTGTCAGTATTTGTAACCAACAGCTGAAAAAACCTGCTCAGCATGTTAAGTCGAACATTTAACTCAACCCAGATGGGTCATAATTAGTGCTGGATTGCCAAAATTGTGTTGCCTAATTTGCTGGATTTCCTGAGTCAAACCCAGTGCTGGATTAGCAAAATTACCCAAATTAGGTTGTTGTTAACCAAGATTTTATTGTAGAGTGCAGGGTGAATATTTGGAAAAAATTATCCCTTTTAGTCTTTCGATCTTCTGGAATAAATTATTGTGTTGGTTACATGACCTACATGATGCCAGTGTCAACACCATCTTCCCCATGTGTCACACACACACACACACATGCTCACATTAGATCATCTCATTGGCCTTGATACGGTGTGTGTGGCTTTGGGTACTGGGCACTGCTTAAGATAAAATGAAGGTATGGGAAGTTCTCTCTGTCCAAACTAAAGGCCCTCGGAGAATGGTTATACCAGCCGTCCTGCAGCACTCAGTCTGTAACCTTCTGAACCATAGCAGGCACTGCATCCTTAAATATAACAAAAGCAGCACCCCACGCAGAAAGAACACTTGATTGACCCTGTGGAACCAAGTTATACAAGAGGATATGTAAGAGGATTTCAGAGTTTAAACAAACTTTTAGCAAAGGTTGTGGCCAGACGAAACTCAATTCCATGGTGTAAGTTAAAACGTTTAGGATGGATGAAATCAACGCTAGAAAATGTTATGTAATTAAACAAAAAAACTAAATGGGGCCCTGAATTAAAAGGTAGCTTCTCTGTAGAGTTAAATAGATAAACGTGTTTTAAACCATGGAAATCATGGCAAATTGTGAACAAACAAGTTCTTAAGATTTAACAAACACATGGAAAGCATTTTCTTCCCTTTTAAAGGTAAATTAGTATTTTGATAATATTTTTCCTTTATGGCCTAGCCCTATGGTAGACTGATCTGAGATTTTTTTTTTCATAATATTTCAGCAGTCATCTCTGGGTGTGCAAAAACGTTACACTCACAGATCAGCACTTGTTGTTTATCTGATGTATAGGAAGAGATGCAAAAACTGTACGCTGCTGAAGGCAATATATTAAAATATTAGCAGCAATGAGAAATACATTATAGTATAGTGGGCTGGAAGCATGCAATAATGCATATTATATCATCAATGGTAGTTTAATTCTCTAAGTTAGGTCAAATTGCTTACATACTGATTACACATTTTCCCAGAGTTCATATGAATAGAATCTTGGACTACTTTCATACAGATTTGAGTTTGGAAAACCACTTCCCCCGAGAAAAAAATGAAAAATAAAAATCTGTGGTTTCAAACTGAATCAGATCTTTTTCTTGTTTTAACTATAAATTCAGCAGAATTTGGGCAGGTTTATACAAGAAACAAGAAAAGGTGCCAAAGGGATAAGAAAACAATGTAATTCAGTTAATTATCTAAAAAAATATATATAATATTTGAGTGTCTCTTAATTATTTTCTTTATTATCTTAAAATTGGATTACCAAGTAATACTGACATAAATACTGATAAATGTTTTTTTTTTTTTTTTTTTTTTTTACAGTGGAAATGTAATTTACAAAAGAAAACAAGTAAAGATAGCAAACGCATGAGACCTTTAAAGGATTCTTATTTTGAAATCTCTGTAAAATGATCCACCAGTGAATGAAACTTTCCCGTGTAATGTGCAGGTGAAGGGTTAGTTTGTGAAATCTTAGACTACAACACACACATACACATGTTGTGACAACTGAGGAAGATGTCTGTCAGCCGTATTGAGGGAGGCGAGAGGGATATGAGGGTGAGATGGGGCCCAAGAAGACTGACAGTCAAAAGGGAAAAATGCACGTAACAATCTCCTCAAACACGCTCCTGGTTTCCAAACAGCGCTTTTCAATGTGTGATGATAGCGCTCTGCTTAACGCCACTTTATCTTCTCTTTCCATCCCCCTACACCACTCTCTCCAGACATCTGCTGACAGTAATCATAGCTTTCCCATCTCCTACATTTAGTCTAGTAAAGACAACACAGCTTTGTAAAATTGGATCTCTTTCATCAGGAATGGGAGAATATGACAAATCTTGATTGCAGGAAAGATTTAACCAAATATTTGATTACTTCATAGGCTAACTGCATTTTACTGCATGCATATTAAATTCAGTCAGAGATCAGGAGTTGCAGCAGTTTTTCAGTTGTGAGCTCAGTCTTTTTTCAGATATTTTTATTTTTAGGACTTTTTCATCCATACCCTTGATATTTCAAATTAAGTATATTCTATAGAAAAAGAAGCATTATATAGAACTTTTCTTCAGTTCATGCCTGCTTTACAAAAGTACATTTCATGGAACTAATACAATAAACACATGCACACACACACACACACACACATTAAATAACGTATGCATTTTTTTTTTCAGTATCACAAAACTTTATACTTATGTTTCAATATTTTAAATCTTGTAATTATATAACTTTAATCACTAACCATTAAATGTTATGTAATCGGTTGCCATGGATGAAGAATGTTGCACAGAATTTTGTTTTGTTGTTTATTTCGTGTTTTTATTATGGCTGTTGTAGTTGTAATTAAAATTGTATAAGTGAAATATTGATAACATGCAAATATCAGTAATGGCAAAAAACAAACAGAAGACAATTCAAAGACATTACATTATTGTTAACAATTTATTGAAGACACTTTTGTGCCATAGCAGTACATTATCAGTAAAATCAGTTTCTTCCATAAGATTTATCTCTTGTGTTTGAGTGGTATGACAAAAGGATTATTATAAGGTTTATTTTTTTTTTTTTGTGTCAATGACAGATTTGTTGCAGTATATATATACATATATATCTATCTGTGCATCACAGAACTGTTATTGACATTTACATGTATACAATTTGCACACTTTCTTCCAAAGGGACATATAATTGAAGAACAAATGTAATTCAGCAGAGCAAACAGTATTCAAAATATACAATGCAAGGTTTATTAGAAAGCTAGATTAGGAAGCAAATTAGAGCACAGGAGAAATGCAGAAGACAAAAAAGTGGTTAAGAAACATGCATGAAAGAGAGAAAACTGCATAAAATGTGTGCTTTATGTTAAAAGCTGGGAAAAAACTTAATTTGCTTTAAATCTGCAGGCAGTTAGCCTGCGTGTAGCATCTCTTATGCAAAGTAATAAAAAGTAGTACATATATTTCATTTATGTGGTAGAGCTGTTTCCCAATGTGTCACAGTCTGTCTGATCCTGGTCATAGTTGCTGTACGTGACACACAAGGAGATGAAATTCTGCCCCAGGCCAAAGTGACGCTTAAGTGGATAATGGCTGCACAATTTGGGGAAGTAGTGCCTTTTGAAAAGCCTGCTGGCCCTTTCTCCATAGGAGTATGAAAATAATAGCTGTATCGCTGCATACATCAGATGGAGATTGGCATCTTAAGCTGGCGTGTTTTAGCTGTGGATGGTAAGGCACTTTAACACTGGAAACCAACAGGCAAACTTATTTTCATCCTGTGGAAAGCCAGCACAATAATATAAAATGCAGGGCAGAGAATTTTGTCCACATGACATGAGGCTGCAGTGCAGTAGCATGTGTGCTCAATAATTAAAACTCAATAGCCGTATGACCAGTACACAAAGAACAGCCATACTGACAAGTGCTAGAAAGAGACTAAGATCTTGACTATGGCTATAGGGACACATTTGAAGGTGATATGTTTATTTTTCTTAACAAAGAGTTGCACAGTGCGGTTTAATTGCCAAAATAATAAGTATGTCTCTAATGAAAACTATAGATATGTCTTATTATATAGTTATTAATTGATATTTGCATAGTTCAACCAAAAATGATTTCATCATTTACTAACCTTCTTTTGTGTTTTTTTTATTGTTTATTTCTTTTAGCTCCAAACCCACAAGACTTTAGTTCATCTTGAATACATATAGACATTTTAATTAAAACAGCCCTTCTTTAAAAGTTTATTCCACTAAAAATGTCAAGTATCTATCAAATATATCAAAATGACACAGTTACGTTGTATAATGGACAGATTTAATATAGGCTTTTATACAGATAGAAGCACTCATCAACTCACATAGAGCTAATCAAATATGGTAAACAGAACCCCAAATGTGCTTTTATGACACAAAAGTTTAAGATTTCCTGGATCTTCCTCTCCATCTCCCCGTTAGTCTGTGAGAGAGACCCTGGAGAGAGAAGCATGCCAGATGAGATAAACTAGGGACCTCTGTTTGATACAGTGTGTTAGGAAACTTGAGGTTGTTTGAAATTTGAAATTGTGGAAAGCATTCTGGAATAATGCTTCTGCAATTTTCTGCCTTAGACCAGGGGGGCGAGACTTGGGCGCTAAACATCCTGATTGGTTGAGTTCACGCATCATTGTGAATTAAACCACCATTTATTTTGATCATTTTCAAAATATTACTGTTATTGTGTCATGAAATGTAATTTTAAAAGTATTTTAGGTAAGAATGTAGTTGTTTAAAACTCAAATCTGTGGTTTATTTATAAAGACAGTGCTTGTTTTAAAAATGTGTTTCGCCGATCTCGGAGACGGTGCTCCAGGTGATCAGCGGGGGAGATCAGTCCTCATGTATCCGCCCTAGAGCACTCTCAACTCGGCTAGACCTTCTGATGTGTGCCACTGGCTCTGATGTCTCTTAAATGGTTAAACATAAAATATCATTCGTATTGGGTAAATCTAACAGTAATCTTGAAATGTTAAAATGAAAATAAAAAAGGCAATGACTATATATATATATATTTGCCTGAAATAAGCACATTTCTGTGGCTATTATTATTATGTTCAAATGAAAGGAGGCAGTGGTATTTGATAGCTTATTTTGTTTTATTGTAAATATGCAGCGAGGAAAATTGCAGTAGCCAAGGACATGTTGGCCACCACCACTGCCTTAGACAATTTACTCTGACTAGGATGCAAGTGAAGCCATGAGATGGAGGCAATAAAGTCCACTTATAGGTGTGACCATGGGCAATATGGAAGGAACAGCAGGAGGTGTGGTGGTTTTGAGAGAACAACTTTGGACAAATGTACAGACTTCATTGGGATTTGTGAGGCCACCAATGGTGTCCTTTTAAGAGCAAGAGGGTTTGATGAAAACCAGGATGGCCAGTTCCAGGAGAAGTGGACCGATTCAATGATCTCCCAACAAAGATTGGTCAGAATTTAGGTGTGTTTCCTGGGGCACTCTGGCTGGTTTGGTGGTAGATTCTTTAGTGAGCTGCTCATATGGGGTCTATTGAATTGGGCTAATAATACACAATGGAGGAAGGATGGGTTCAGGAGAGTCATTGGCATAATTGGGAGCATTTGCTGAGAGAGAGTGGCCTTTTTCGTATTCTGGAGCCAGAGATGGTCAACTCAAGTGTGTAAATAATAGGGCCCACTAGTCCCACTATATATATATACATTCACACACACACACACCTAAAGGATTAGGAACACCTGTTCAATTTCTAATTAACACAGTTATCTAATCAACCAATCACATGGCGTTGCTTCAGTGCATTTAGGGGTGTGGTCCTGGTCAAGACAATCTCCTGAACTCCAAACCGAATGTCAGAATGGGAAAGAAAGGTGATTTAAGCAATTTTGAGCGTAGCATGGTTGTTGCTGCCAGACGGGCCGGTCTGAGTATTTCACAATCTGCTCAATTACTGGGATTTTCACACACAACCATTTCTAGGGTTCACAAAGAATGATGTGAAATGGAAACACATCCAGTATGCAGCAGTCCTGTGGGTGAAAATGCCTTGTTGATGCTTGAGGTCAGACGAGAATGGGCCGACTGATTCAAGCTGATAGAAGAGCAACTTTGACTGAAATAACAACATGTTACAACCGGGCTATGCAGCAAAGCATTTATGAAGCCACAACACGCACAAACTTGATGCGGATGGGCTACAACAGCAGAAAACCCCACCGGGTACCACTCATCTCCACTACAAATAGGAAAAAGAGGCACAAGCTCACCAAAATTGGACAGTTGAAGACTAGAAATATGTTGCCTGGTCTGATGAGTCTCGATTTATGTTGAGACATTCAGATGGTAGAGTCAGAATTTGGAGTAAACAGAATGAGAACATGGATCCATCATGCCTTGTTACCACTGTGCAGGCTGGTGGTGATGGTGTAATTGTGTGGGGGATGTTTCTTGGCACACTTTAGACCCCTTAATGCCAATTGGCCATTTTAAATACCATGGCCTACCTGAGCATTGTTTCTGACCATGTCCATCCCTTTATGACCACCATGTACCCATCCTCTGATGGCTACTTCCAGCAGGATAATGCAAATAATTTCAAACTGGTTTCTTGAACATGACAATGAGTTCATTGTACAAAAATCGCCCCCACAGTCACCAGATCTCTACCCAATAGAGCACTTTTGGGATGTGGTGGAACGGGAGCTTCGTGCCTTGGATGTGCATCCCACAAAGACTCCATCAACTGCAAGATGCTATCCTATCAATATGGGCCAACATTTCTAAATAATGCTTTCAGCACCTTGTTGAATCCAATCCTTGTAGAATTAAGGTATTCCTTAAGGCGAAAGGGGGTCAAACACAGTATTAGTATGGTGTTCCTAATAATCCTTTAGGTGATTGTATATATTAGGGCTTGCATAGAAAAGTCGAGTAGTCAAGTGATCGATTACTTCAACCACTAGTCGGTGCTATCGGAACAATTGACTACTTGAGCATTCATTAACCATAATGCTTACAAAGAGTTTGCAAGTATGACATGAATTTTAGTATTACAATATTGCGTGTAGCTGTTAAAATTAAAATATGTAAATAGGGGTGTGCCTGAAGGCAAATACCTTATTCTGAATGGCACGGATAATGGCTTCAAAAATGATTAACAGACAAGGAATAATTCTGCCTGAATACCCGGCTAAAACTTGCACAGTCTGGAGTTTGCTAGATAACAGGTGAGCCAGGGGATCGACACAATATTACACAGAGACCTCTTAAGTCACGAGTGTGAAATGAAACAATGTAAACTTTATGAGTGAAAAGAGCACAAATCAAACACAGCATTGCTGTGGTCTCTCCGTGCATCTCTCAGAACTCAGAGTCTGGCAAAAATAATATCACCTATAATAATACATCATAAACATTTTATTGTATATATTTAAAAGGCAATGCTTTAAAACCTTACGGCTATGATACAATAAAAAATGAATGGATTAAGCACAGCGCGCTCACCAATCAAACAGCCGCGTTGCGCGTCAGTCTCTCAAAAACCAGTTCTCTCAGAGAGAGCAGCACTGTTAAAAATCGCTGTAAAAAAACGGCCAAATTTCGACAGTAAAATACTGTTTTTCATTAAAACAGTGCATTCTGGGTAATATTCATCGTTTTCGAGAAGTAGCCTGCTGCTTTATATCGTAAATTAACAACGTTCAAAGTCGACACTCAGCGGCTGTGTTTCAAATCACACCCTACACCCTCATTCACTATTCCCTACATGAGTTTACTAATATAGTCCTCCTGACAGAGAGAATGAACACTAATGAGTGAATTCAGACACTGATCAACAGCTGCTGTTAATGAGTAGAATCACTGAAGAAAAAAAAACATAACAAGACAAACACATGAAATACAACTGACTTCAGCCACAGCCTTAGATGAAATCAACTAAAGATTTAAATGATCAACAAACAGCTTCACCAACTTCACACATTACTAACCAGACTGACTTTATTTCTGTCAGATCAGAGAACAGAGATCAAAAGATCTTACTGAGAATTAAAGAGATTTAGATGATAATGTTACTGTTTCGTTTAGCGTCACCATTTTGGAGATCAGTGTTTGCTTTAGTTGGGCTCCTGACCATTGACTTTCGCACTTTAAATTTTGTTTTATTGCTGTATTTGTATCTTTATGATGCATCTGTTACAGCAGTATTAATTTTGATAGTCAAGTGGTTATGGTTGTTTCTAACAGGCATGATCTACTAGACTTAAAGTGTTACTATAATAATCAAATATTAATTTGGTGTTGAAATATTTGAGTGAATGACACTTCAATTTTGTAAGATTGAAAAGTAGTGTGATAACCAGTAATTATGGATTTAACGACTAGTTTTAGTTAAAAAGTATTTCGGGCAGCAGTCCCCACAACACTCAAAGAGAGAAATCAACAATCAGCATATGAATCTCAACAATGGTGACAATCAAAAGATTCATGATGCAATGCATGCTGGGTACCAGCACAGGATAAAACTCATCCATGATTCCCAGGATGCATTGCGGCATGAATAAATTATGCCCCTGAATTGTTCACTTATTTTCTTGAATTCTTATGTGCTTATAATTTTGCATTTGTTTTAAGTTTTAGTAGCATGTTTTGTGATGTTCAGAACTGATCTTTTCATTTATTTTGTGGATTGTCACCATTGTTGTGATTCATACGCTGATTCTTGATGTTACTGTCTAAATTTCAGCTAAGGTTTTTTTTTTTATTATGAGTGAAATTTTCTTAACAGTAGTATCAATATTCAATAAGAGAAGAGACACGGGATTAGATCAGAAATAATAGTATTTGTTCTTGTCAATCTATAAACAACAATATCAGATTTTTTTTTCTTCTGTGTACTTTTGTTTTGCTATAACAGGTTCCAAAAGTGCATTGTTACAGCATGTAAAAAAAAAACCTTAGTTGTTGAAAAGTCACGTTCAAGAGCCCAACTAAAGTAAACACTGATCTCCATCATGGTAGTGAAAAAAACACGTAAACCTATTTAACTCTCCATAAGTTCTTCTGTAGACATCTGACAGAAATAAAGTCAGTCTGGTTAGTAATGTGAATCTGGTGAAGCTGTTTTAGTAGTTGTTTAATCAGATCTTGAGAGATTTGATGTATTCTTTTATTCAGTTGATTTCATCTAAGGCTGTGGCTGAAGTCATTTGTAGATCTTGTGTTTCTCTTTCCTTCAGTGATTCTGCAGGTGTTTATCACTAATGCTCAATCATCAATTAATCACCGAATTATCTCATTAACTTCACTGATTCAGTGTTACTCTAACACTCTGTAGTGTGCACACATTATAAGTGTTCATTTAAAACTGAGGATTTTCTTGTGGGGTTTAAAGGGTTAAAGATTTAAGATGAAGAAAAAACAGCATGAAACATAATTTAACAGTAATAAACTGTAATTAATTTACAGGAAACAAACTGTAAAAAAACAGTTATTTACTGGCACCCCTGCTGCCAGTATATAACTGTTTTTCTACTGTTTCTTGCCGTAAATTAATGGTTGCCAGCAAAAAAAAGTGTTTTTCTACAGTTTTTTGCCGTCAAGTCAAGGAAAAACAGTAATATACTGTAAAATGTAAACGTCAGATTTACCAAATGAAAAAAAAGTTAATTTAACTAAAATATTTGTGAACATCCATAGAAAAAAAATAGGCAAAGTCATACACTGATAATGAGAGTAAATACTGAACTTGACTGTATTAATGTGTGCACAAGAGAGATCTGTTAGTTTAATGTAGTTTTGTTGTTCACCATTGTGCTGTAGAGTAGAGCCGGTGCTTCAGTCAATGATGAGCCACAAATTCAGATTTTCTGCTGCTTTATATAAAAGCAGTAAATGTGGAGTTGCTGATACAGTGATGATCTCTGTGTTGAGTATTTCAGCACATACATGTGTGGTGTAGATGACAATGAGCTGCAGTGATTTGAGTAAAAGTCATGTATTTAGTTACTTTATTACTGCACATTAAGTGTAAGAAATATTCCTTCTCAGCGGACTCAAATGAAATATGTTCATAGTACTAACATCGTAGGAATGCTAGTTTTAAAAACTCGAACTGTTTGAAGCAGTGGGAGTGGAGTTAATTTCCATGGTAGAATTTACGGTAAAATACTGTTAAAAAATAAGAGTGGTAAATTAATGGTTAAGAGCTGTAAATTAACAGTACTTTACTGGCACCCCTGCTGCCAGAAAATTACTGTTAATTAACGGCAAAATTTTTTACAGTGAGGCTAATAATCAACTTAGATATGGATACATTTTCTATTTGGCCTACATGTTTGCATCTTTATCTTTTGCTGGTTTGCGCGGCACACGCACATTTTTTTTAGTGAAGTTCACTAAATATTAAGACTTACTTAAAGAGTTAATGTAATGAAAATGTGCGCATTGAATTGATTCGGTCGTGTTCAAATGATCACTTAACGTTTGTCATGGCATCTCTTTGCTTGCTTGATAAATATTATTTTAGAAATTAATAATTATTTTAGTTTAACACGGCATACTTGTCCAGTGATAACTATGAAAAAAAAAAGATAGCCATAACAGTCTTATCAAGTACTGTACGACGTATCCGAATGCAGATACGAAAAATGTTGTGATTGGTACAGACACAAATACAAATACTGGCTATTATTAAATACAAATAATTGTTGCATAAGGCTATGAATTAATAAGCGTTTATTGATTAAAAAAATAAATAATAATGTATTTTCATTTACAGTAGCATGAACCATGAGTAGTCGAGTAATTTGAGTATTTTTTAAATAAAAAAGTCGACTCGTAGAAATCAGTAGTCGTGCAACCCCTAATACATATATATAATTTTTATGTTTTAGCTTACCTCAAGGGCATCCAAGATTTAGGTGTCTTTGTTTCCGCATTAGGTTCCATTTTGAAATTTTTAGGTCAAACCGTTCTTGTCTGTGACTCATATAATGGAGGTCTATGGTCACCACCTCAAAGAGCATGCATAGAGAAGTCTAAATGAAACAATTTCCCATCGTAAGTACACATTGATGACCTAAGACACGAAACAAGCAGTTTCTGTGAGAAAACGAACAGTATTTATAGTTTTTACCTCTTGTACACAAACAGAGTCAAATGATCTGAGTGCGCGAGTGCTTCCTGGTGTGTGATGTGTGTGCGCGTTCTGGCTTAGTCTGCGCAAGCGTGGAAAGCGCCGGAGGTGATCTCTCGCGCATGAGCCCCCAGTTTATACGTGGCAAACTAAACACAACAGGCAAAATGCTGCGGCTCAACAGAGGAGAAAACTCAGGATCTTCAGTCAGGCAGGTGTGTGATGCCTAACTGTCAATGTCCTCGTCGTCGTCTCGTAGTTGTGGCATTGCTATGTTCCATTGGTGACAACATATGCTCTGCACTTCTGTTGGCATCTCACAACACTTGCTACTAAAACACCACCAATTTTGAAGAGATTTGATTTGAAAGTGAACCATCCCTTTAATATCTGGCCACTGTTGATTGACCTGTTTCTTGTCGTCCTGTCAGGATGGGCTATAATTTAGCATAATCGGTTTTTGAAAACTGCTACAGGATGTACATTGACACTCCTAGAAAAAAATAAAAATAAAAATCACATTCACAAGAGGAATTTGTTACATCTAACTGTTCAGTTTATACTGTAATAATTAATCTTTGGGCTCCATTTATTGAACACCTTTGACATAGCATACATCTAATGAGGTAATTTATGTCAATCATATTCTAAAGCAAATATTTCCTGTCATATGGTTTACTGGAGTTTCTTTTGCCATGTCATATGTTAATACAGAACTGGGAACTTGATAAAACTTGTCCTCTTTGGAGGAACTATGTCTGATTCATTGATCACCAAGCAGATAGTGCCTCTTTTCATATGCCACAGTAAAAGTAATGAGGTTTCTGTGTTAAGGAGATAAAAAAAAGTATCAACCTTGAATGGGTAGTGAAAGCTGAGTAAAGTAGGCCATGCTGTTAATAATAGGGGGTAGCAAAGCCTTTTTTAATGAATACACTCAAAGTTTAGAGAGTAAAGTAAACAATGAAATGCAAACAATAGTGTTCCCCAAAGGACAAGTGACACATTGTTCTTCTGTTTCATTAGCAGTCACTATGCTTGACAGAAACCCAAAAAACAGGACTTCCAAAACCTAGTTCTCACCACCATAAGCAGCACTTTAAACCATCAAATGTGTGTTCCTGACATGAAGGCTGTTTCAAAAAAAGAGGCAACTTAAAAATGCTACCAGCATAACCTACATAGTCCTGTGGATATAAATATATAATTAATTAATTATAACAAAACAAGACACCATTTCTCCAAAGAGGAAAAGTCTTATATTAGTGTTTTCAGGTTCCGAGCTATAAGTAATTTGATAATGAAAAAAAATATTTATAAAAACATTTTAATTAACTATTTTCTGTGTGTGAATAACATATAAAGCACATATGCCATTTTTTGCAACCATACCATGCTGTAAGGTGACCAAAAGAGTGCAATTAACAACTTTAAAGAAGATCTTATAAAACAAGACTGGAAGGAAGTTTATGTTGAAGATGTAGATGAAGCCTATGATAAATTTATATCTATATTAATAACATCTTATGACAAAAACTGTCCCTTAGTAAAGAAAATGGCTAAACAGAAATTTGCTGAAAACCCGTGGTTAACCAAGGGAATCCAAAAATCATGTAGACGGAAAAATATATTATATAAGCTTTTTATCAAAAAAAAGAACTAAAGAAGCTGAGCAAACATATAAGGTATATAAAAACAAATTGACTAATATCATTAGAAACAGTAAGAGAGAGTATTATAGTAGATTATTGGATAATAATAAGAATAACATAACAAAAACATGCCCAACCTACTTAATGACAAAGAATAATACTATTATAAATAATAAGGAACAAATTGCTAATGAATTTAATTATTTTTTTTGTCAATGTTGGTGCCAGTCTGGCGGGGGGGATTGAAGAAATTGGAAGTAAAAGTAGAATGGAAAGAGAGAAGGGTAATGTAAATCAGAAATCAATGTTTATAAGAGGAACAAATGGAAAATAAATAATTGATATTGTTAAATCATTTAAAAATAAGAAGTCAACTGACTGGAATGATATGGATATTGGTTAAACATATTCGACATATCGAGTGTGTTGAGAAACCCCTGGTACATATATGCAACTTGTCCCTACAAAAAGGTTTATTTCCTAATAAAATGAAAATTGCTAAAGTTATACCCATATATAAAACTGGAGATATACATACTTTTTCAAATCATAGGCCTGTTTCTTTGCTTTCACATTTTTCAAAAATATTGGAAAAGTTATTTTATACAAGACTTAATGATTTTGTTGTAAAATGCAATATATTAAGCAATCAACAATATGGGTTTAGAAGTAACAGAACAACCTCACATGCATTAATTCAATTCAATTCAATTCAAGTTTATTTGTATAGCGCTTTTTACAAAATAAATCGTTACAAAGCAACTTTACAGAAAATTATGTTTCTACAATATTTAGTAGTAGCTAGTAGTTTGTGCACATTTGACAGGATTTTAGAAAAAATAAAAATAATAATAATAATACAAGACGTAGTCAGCTAGACGATGAACTATCAATATTATTAATTAAGTTATTATATGATTCAGTCACACATTTAGCAATAATTGTTAGTTCTGTTTGTTGATTCAAGGTAGCATCATCTGGGCTCCTCTGAGGGTCAGCATCATCTCTTCTCAGGTGTTCTGGATCCAGGCTGGAGCTTGTTTAAATCCTAGTTACCACGGGATGTAAATCCCGTGACGAAACATAGAAACAAAATACAGACATCATTAGCATAGCTGCAAAGTAATACTGGCATATTATTTAGTGCCAGTCACTGGACATTTCATTTGCTGTGAAACGTGCTACAAACAATGCAATATAATTTTCCAAGCACTTTTTTCATGACACTGGGCTTTTTAGTAAACCTGCATCTGCAGTGGAGAAAAAAAAATATATTGCTTATAGTACCTCTTGTGAATGTGTCTTGTGAAAAGTGCAGGAAGTGTACCAGAAGCAATGCATTTCAGGTTTTGCAGGAAGGTGTATGTAAGCAGGAACATATTTCCAATAAGTCTGGGTTGAGACAGAGGCCCACACTTGGTATTATGATCCATCTCAAGTCATCTGAGCAACGTGTCTCAAATGTTTCTCCTGTGACCTTTTGTAATCGGATTTCAAGGGGAGAGTTTCTGCTGTTGGTACCAGACGGTGACATCACTTGTGATTGTCTAGACAGGACTGTTTAGTGTCCTTCTGATGCTGACTTTGTCAAGGTAAAATCATCATGCTGGCAATGTCGATTTTTAGTTATTCACATTAATGAAACAGTGGTTACATTGTCATTCTCATCTAGAGTACAAATTAGAGGGGCTGTCACCATTAAGGAGACAAAATAGCCGCACCAAAGGACACTCCACTCATGTGAAATAAACCAGGGAATACATTAAAGCCAAGTGCTAGAATTCCAGAAAAGGCCATTGAAATGGATTTTATTAATCGACTTGAAGTTCCCAGCCGGGGTAAGACTGAATGATTACATTCATATTGGGCACAGTGAACATTCTTGCCCTTCTATGACACGATTCAATTTGGCCGCTGTACATGAGTGCCGTGAGACTTTGCCAGAACCGCTCCCTGAGACTGGGGCATACGTGCCGACTGGCAGCATCCTCTTCAGAGCCCCCTCCTCTTTCCTCTGTCTCTCATTCTTCCCTCTCCAACTTTCTACCTCAATTCTTTATCCTATGCCTCTCTCTGTCGCCCTGTGTGCCAGCCTCACCCCATAATAACTGCCTGATGCCTTTGTTTTCTGCCACTTGTTCACAAACACAAATGTACAACCACGCAGATGCACACATTGCTTTCTTTATCCTTGACCAAGAAGGGGATAAAAAAGCAGCAAGTGGGCGAAAGAGGTTTTGTGTTAATTTCATACACGGTGCATTACTAGTCGCATAATGAAACCTCGGCCACCCATTCAACAGTCTGACAACATTCCCGTGTTATTAGTCACATGATGTTATGACATAGCTGATTTCTATGCAAACTCTGCATATACACAGTTGCTTATATTGCCCCTGAACATTGTTTTCAAAGACAAATTAGCACACAAGTTAGGCGTCTGTCATCCCGACTCTGGCAGCAGGTTGTGTTCCTCTTTACAGGCCAGCGGCTCTGTTGAAATGAATAATTACAAGCAGTATGAATGAAATGGGAATGTTCTGGAAACCAAGTCAGAATTATCATGCTGAGTGACATTGGAGGTTAAGCTAACTCTATTCTGCATGGTCAATGCTTTAATAATAATAATAATAATAATAATAATAATAATAATAATACATTTTATTTTAAGGTGCCTTTCAGAGCACTCAAGGACACCATACAGTTGAGTGATAATCATGAAATCAAGATGACAATACAACATACAACAACTATTGACATTAGATAATTTAAAATTGATCAGCAAAAGCTAATAAAAAAAAAAAAAAAAGTATTAAGACAAGATTTAAAAGTAGTCAGACAGTCAGTTTCTTGTATAGATTGTGGAAGAGAATTCCAGAGATTAGGAGCAGCTCAACTTAATGCCCTAGACCCCATAGTGGCTAAATGAACAGGAGGTACAATATTAAGCAAATCAGAGAGATATGGTAGTGCAAAAATTATAAAGAGGTTTTTAAAGGAGAAGAATAATCTTGTACTCTACTCGATATTTAAAGGAAGCCAGTGAAGATGGTAAGGGAACTGGAGTGATATGCTCGATGGAAGAGGTTCTAGTAATTATACAGGCAGCTGAATTCTGCACCAACTGAAGTTTATGAAGGAGTTTGTAAAGTAGCCCAAAGAGAAGAGAGTTACAATAATCAATGGGCAAAGCAACTAGAGCATGTTCAAGAATAGCTGTGGAATTTGGTGTGAGAAATGGATGAAGGCGGCTGATGTTCCATAAATGGAGATACACAGACTGAGGAATAATGTTTACATGCTTTTCAAAAAGATAATGTACTAAAAAAGTTAGGCAAAGAACAGGATTTATTTTCTAAGTGTGACAGGTTTAGTTTATGGTAAGACACACACTACATCTGGCATTGTTGCATAGTATTATTGAGCGCACCCTTGGGCTCCTTGATTGAAGCTTTTAAACGGCGCTGGTTTAAGCACGGAGTGTGATTTCTCTGTTCTTCTAGGAGGCAAGAAGTTTATGATGGGTTTTAAGGAAAGCCTATTTTTGACATTTAAATCTTTTAAAATGTTTGCTTTATATTTGTGTCTTAGGTGCGGCCCGAGAGCGCTAGCTGTTATTTCATAGTTTTATTCCTACTACGAATATTTATTGTTGTCAGCCAATTTAACATTGTAAATACACAGTTTGAACATTAACACTGTACTGTTCTTGAATACAGGTAAATGAAAGACTTAAATTTAAAATTAAAATGTGTTTTAACAAAAGTTACATAAATGTACAGTACTTAAATATATATAAAAAAAAACCTTACTCAAAGATTAAATTAAAATGTATTAACATTACTATTTAATTTAGTGATTCCCCTGTGTAACCACTATATTTTAGTTTTATTGTTGCTAATGATGATAACACATACCTTTAGATTTTAGGATAGGTATCATGATTAAAATATTGTAAAATGTTATTAAAATAACAATCTTGAATTTAATATAATGTAAAAGTTTATTACCCTTTTACAACCATTTAGCTGACGTTATTTCAACCATATTTCAACGTTGAAGGTTGATGTGCCGGAAGTGTTTCAACCGTTCAGCTTTAAACGTTGAATCAAAGTTGTTTCAACACTGAAACCACAACTGACCTAATAACTGACATTCATTGCTGGAAAGGGTTCAAATATGCCAAAAGGTGCTGGAAAACCTGAGAAAGTGAAGGATCTAGAGGTTCGGGACAAAGGACTCATGGAACCTTGGGCGTAGCCATCCAAGCCTGCATTTATTTTAAATATTTTTGCTATTTAAAATAACAAAATAATGAAATGTAATTTATTGCTGTGACATAAAGCTGAATTTTCAGCATCATTACTCCAGTCTTCAGTGTCACATCCTTCAGAAATCATTCTCATATGCTGATTTGCTGATCATCAACATTTAAAACAGACAAGTAAATTTTTTTTCAGCATTCTTTGATGAATAGGATCCAAAGATCAGCATTTATGTGAAATAAAAAGCAACATTATACACTATTCCATTAAAAAGCTTAGTGTCAGTATAATTTTTTTTTGGTAAAATAAATTACAGAAATTAATACTTTTATTTAGCAAGGACTTTTTAAATTGTTCAAAAGTGATGATAAAGACATAATTTTACAATAGATTTTAATTTCAGATAAATGCTGTTCTTCTGAACTTTTGATTCATCAAAGAAACCTGAAAAAAAATCTACTGATGTATTTTCAACATTGTCATAATTATTAATATATTTCTTTGATGTAATAAAATCAGCTTTGGAATCGCAGTAAATTACATTTTGAAATATATTAAAATAGAAAACCGTTATTTTAAATAGGCTAGTAAAAACTTTTCAAAATTTTACAGTTTTTTGTATTTTATCAAATAAATGCAGGCTTGGTGAACAGAAGAGACTTCTTTAAATGACTTCCCCTGATGCTAATTGGTTGGATCATCTGAAATGTTTCTCCTAAACTTTGTTAAAATAAACTTCATTAATAGTTGAAAAAAAAAAAAAAAAACTAGTCAAAGTGATTAAAATTAGATTACGGAGAGACGGATAGAAGTGAATACTGACGGAGCGCACTGAGCAGGTAATTAGCTGCAGTCTTTAGCAGGTAAGGTTCTGTGAATGTACAATGATAAGCACAGAGTAATTCCAGCAGTGGAAGATATTCCATAGAACACAGACAGGACAGAGGAAAAACTCTGGTCAATGAGCATCTGAGACATCAAACAATATGACAACAAGAAGGGGAAAGAGATTGTTAAAAGAAGCCAAATAATGAGAGGGGATAAGGAACAGGTGGTGAAGAATTAACCTAATGGAAAGTGAAAACAGCTGTCAGTAATGAAAAAGAGAGCGTGGTGGTGAATAGTGTGTATGTGTGTGTGACCAGCAGAGGGAAACAGAAAGAGACAGGATCATGACAGTATCACGTTAGATAAGTAACATTAATTAATAAACATGTATATTGTACTAAAAGCTAACTTTAAAAATGTAGCGTTACGTAGAAGTTGCTAAATAAGTTACCAGTTATCAGTTTATCAAGATATCTAGAATACTTTTAAAACATAAACCCATTCAATTACATCCATTTCAACATTTAACATTAAGCTTTGGTACTGTAAATGGCTTATTTAAAATGTTTCTGTAAAGTCTTCCTTACTTTCTTCTTATATGAATCTCTCTGAAGGCTGTGACGCGCACTGACTGAAGGCCGCTGAAGTGGGAACAAACGGCTCGAAACAACACAGGGCTAGAAATACAGTTTAAGAGAAATAATACAACATTGAACCAATTTTAATGTTTTGTTCTGAAAAAATGTTAATTTAATGGTTTTATGAATTTATACTAACCTTCGTCTGATGAAAATCTCTCAGAAAATCAGCGCGAGCAACAGCGAAGCATCTGAAGCTGTGAATAAATGGCTTGAAACAACTTAATGCCAGAAATACAGATAAAAAAAATTACAACATCAAAAAACGTTTAATGTTATGTTATGGTAAACATGTTTTTTCAAAATGGTGTTATGTATTCACACTTACCGTCGTCTGAGGTAAATCTCTCGCTGTCGCTGTCAGCCAGTAGCCCCTCACTGCAGAACACAAGCTAAGCTCAACTGTCAAAGCGCCCATGCAGATTTGAACAACAAGCGGCGGGAGGAGTAAGAACAGTGAGTTGATTCCGAAAATCAGTGAGTTGATTCCATTATCCTGCTGGAAGTAGCCATCAGAGGATGGGTACATGGTGGTCATACAGGGATGGACATAGTCAGAAACAATGCTCAGGCAGGCCATGGCATTTAAACAATGCCCAATTGGCACTAAGGGGCCTAAAGTGTGCCAAGAAAACATCCCCCACACCATTACATCACCACCACCAGCCTGCACAGTGGTAACAAGGCATGATGGATCCATGTTCTCATTCTGTTTACTCAAAATTCTGAGTCTACCATCTGAATGTCTCAACAGAACAGGCAACATTTTTCCAGTCTTCAACTGTCCAATTTTGGTGAGCTTGTGCAATGTGCAAATTCTGGCCTCTTTATCCTATTTGTAGTGGAGATGAGTGGTACCCGGTGGGGTCTTCTGCTGTTGTAGCCCATCCACCTCAAGGTTGTGCGTGTTGTGGCTTCATAAATGCTTTGCTGCATACCTCGGTTGTAACGAGTGGTTATTTCAGTCAAAGTTGCTCTTCTATCAGCTTGAATCAGTCGGCCCATTCTCCTCTGACGTCTAGCATCAACAAGTCATTTTCACCCACAGGACTGCCGCATACTGTACGTTTTTCCGTTTTCACACTATTCTTTGTAAACCCTAGAAATGGTTGTGCGTGAAAATCCCAGTAACTGAGCAGATTGTGAAATACTCAGACCGGCCCGTCTGGCAGCAACAACCATGCTACGCTCAAAATTGCTTAAATCACCTTTCTTTCCCATTCTGACATTCAGTTTGGAGTTCAGGAGGTTGTCTTGACCAGGACCACACCCCTAAATGCACTGAAGCAACTGCCATGTGATTGGTTAATTAGAGAATTGCATTAATGAGAAACTGAACAGGTGCTCCTAATAATCCTTTAGGTGAGTGCATTACTGTTCATTACCTCTATTACCAAACTACAAGAAACCCCGAGATACAACACTTCCGCGAATAATGTGGATTTTATTTAATTAATCTCACTCAAATTCTCAATTCTGTTCAAAAGACTCGTTTAGATTAATACAATTTGGATTAATTTAAACTAGTCTACATATTTAAAAGTACTGGACGATAAATTTTTAACTGATAAACACCCCGGAAAAAAAAACATTACAGCGCTCCCTTAATTAATTAACCATGGTACATAAAAAAATAAAAATTTAATAAAAACACGATTTTTGTACTCACCATGGTAACGTCTCGGTTACGTATGGTAACTCTCGTTCCCTGAAGGAGGGAACGGAGACGCTATGCCACGTCAGTGACCGAAGAATATGGGATATCGCTTCGATAGACCAATCTACTTCAAGTGTAAACTAAATGAGCCAATGCACATTGGCATGCAATTATTGCATCCAGCTGCCGCTGATCACTGCGTGAGTATAAAAGGGTAGCAAGTGCAATGCATACCAGTTTTTTGCTGAGGAGCCGAGCCGGGAACCCGGCAGCTCAGCGGCGGTACAGCAACCATGGTGACGGGACATGGCGTCTCCGTTCCCTCCTTCAGGGAACGAGGGTTACCATACGTAACCGAGACGTTCCCTTTCAGTCGGTCACTCTCGACGCCACGTCGGTTACAGACGAATATAGGATTGCTATCAAAGCGCCATGGGTGCTGCCCCTTCCAGTGCCCTATGCGAGCTGCCTGCGCCCCTATTAGGTGTAGGCCGGGGCTCAGAACAAGTAGCTCCACTCACCATTGTCAAAGCACTACCTCACTGGGTGAGATTGGATAACACTGGGAAAACGTACCCAGTCCGCTTGGAGCCGGGACGCTGCGGAGGCCCCATCCTTCCTGAAGGAGGTCTCGGAGGCAAATACACATATAGCATCCATTTAAGAGTATATGGAGAAATTTGAGGTGATTAAAACCCTCTTGGGAAGGCAGAAGTCTGCCGGGGAAACACAGGCTCTAAGGCTATACCGTGGACTATACACATACGAGTACCGCTTAGGTCTCAATATGGAACCCACCCTTCCATGGTTCTCACGGATTCATCATGAAGGTCTGACGCTGGACGTTCCGCCGCGTCCAGCTGCTTAGGGTGATGGAGGATCTCAACATGGTCTACAGTACGGACACTCTGGAGTGGTTTAAGCAAGCCGACACTAACTGGGGCCTCTCAGTGCCACTACCCAGGAGGATACCGGCTCTACACGAAGGCTATAGAACCTAGCGAACGTGTTAGGGGTCGCCCAGCCCTCAGCTCTACAAATATCTTTCAGGGAGGCGCCACGAGCCAGCGCCCAGGAGGATGCAACACTTCTAGTTGAGTGAGCTCGCAACCTAAACGGGCAGGGCACATCCTGAGCCTGATAAGCCAGGGTTATGGCATCCACAATCCAGTGGGCCATTCTCTGCTTAGAGACGGCAATCCCCTTCTGCCGGCCTCCAACAGACAAAGGTCCTGAAGGTCCTGAAGCTTTGTGTCCGGTCTACGTAGCACCTTAATGCTCGGACGGGACAAAGCACAGCCAGGGCTGGGTCTGCCTCCTCAAGGGGCAGCGCTTGCAGGTTCACCACTTGGTCTTTGAAGGGTGTAGTGGGAACCTTGGGCACGTAGCCAGGCCGGCGCCACAGGATTACCTGGGAGTCAGCCGGCCCGAACTCTAGGCACGAATCGTCGACCGAAAATGCATGCAGGTCCCCTACCCTCTTGATGGAGGCCAGTGCAAAAAGAAACTTTAGCTCAACTGAATGCAAAGGCTCGAATGGGCCCTGCTGTAGGGATTTAAGCACTAGAGACAGGTCCCAAGAGGGTATACAGGAGGGCCGGGATGGATTTAACCTCCTGGCCCCTCTAAGGAACCTTATGATGAGGTCATGCTTACCCAAAGACTTCCCATTCACGGGGTCATGGTACGCAGCAATAGCAGCAACCTGGACTTTGAGGGTGGAGGGAGACAGCCTTAGCTCCAACCCTTGCTGCAGAAAGGATAGCACGACCGCAATCGGGCATCTTCGGGGGTCTTCTCGCCGAGAAGAACACCACTCAATGAACAGGTTACACTTCAAGGCATAGGCGTGTCTCGTAGACGGTGCTCTTGCCGAAGTGATGGTGTTCACTACCTCTTGGGGTAGGTCACCTAGAACCTCCGCATCCCGTCCAGGGACCAAACATGGAGTTTCCAAAGGTCTGGACGCGGGTGCCAAATGGTGCCCCGTCTCTGAGTCAGTAAATCCCTCCTCAGAGGAACCGGCCAAGGAGGGGCTGTCGAGAGGAGCACTAGTTCAGGGAACCAGGTCCGAGTAGGCCAATATGGCGCTACCAGCAAGATTTGCTCCTCGTTCTCCCGGACTTTGCACAATGTCTGTGCGAGAAGGCTCACTGGGGGAAATGCATACTTGCGTAGGTCCTGAGGACAGCTGTGTGCCAGTGCGTCCGTGCCGAGAGTTCTCTCGGTCAGGGAGTAGAAAACCTGGCAGTGAGAGGTCTCTGGAGCAGCAAACAGGTCTACCTGAGCGCCTCTGAACCGCCTCCAAATCAGCTGGACCGTCGGGATGGAGTCGCCATTCTCCTGGGAGCATTGCTCGAGACAGCTCGTCGGCTGTATGACTGAGCAGGCCTGGAATGTGAACGGCACAAAGTGACCTCAGAGCTTTCTGACTCCAAAGGAGGATGTGGCGGGCGAGTTGCGAGATGCGACGAGAGTACAGACCACCTTGGCGGTTGATGTACGCAACAGTCGCAGTGTTGTCCAATCGGACCAGCACAGGCTTGCCTCATAAGAGACCTTTGAGACGGTTCAAGGCAAGGTACATTGCTAACAACTCTAGGCAACTCATGTGCCACTGCAGCTGCGGGCCCGTTCAAACCCCTGAGACTGCATGCCCGTTGTACATGGCCCACCAGGCGGGGGTGGAGGCATCCGTGTAAACCACAGCATGCCTGGAGATCTGCTCTAGGGGCAGCCCTGCCCAGAGAAATGCAAGATCTGACCACGGAGTGAGGGTTTGGCGACAGGCCGGTGTAACTTGGACCTGGTGAGCGCCGCGCTTCCACGCCCACCTCAGGACTCGGCCATAAAGCCAGTGCTGGAGCGGTCTCATATGTAATAGGCCAAGCGGTGTAAGTGCCGCTGCGGCCGCCATATGCCTCAGGAGCCTCTAAAAGAGTTTCAGTGGGACCGCTGTCCTGCTCTTGAACGTATTCAAGCAGGCTAGCACCGACCGCGCACGTTCCTCTGTGAGGCATGCGGTCTGTTCGACCGAATCCAACTCCTCGCCACGGCGAGAGTTTGCTCTTTTCCCAGCTGACCTGAAGGCCCAACAGGCTCCGGTGCCGGAGCACCACATCCCTGTGCTCGCACAACTGATCTCGAGACTGTGCTAGTATCAGCCAATCGTCAAAGTAGTTGAGAATGCGAACACTCTGCTCTCTGAGAGGAACGAGAGCTGCCTCTGTGACTTTCGTGAAGACACGGGGAGGCCGGGACAGCCCAAAGGGCGGGTCCTTGTACTGATATGCCAGTCCTTCGAATGCAAACTGCAGAAAAGGTCTGTTGCGTGGAAGTATGGACACATGACAGTACACATCCTTCAGGTCGATTGCTGCAAACCAATCTTGGGGACGGACGCACCTCAAAATGCGTTTCTGTGTCAACATTTTGAACTGTAGCCAATGGAGGGCCCGATTCAAAACTTGCAGATCCAAGATCGGTCGTAACCTACCACCTTTCTTGGGTACAATGAAGTACGGACTATAAAGCCCCGTCCTCATATCGGCTGGAGAGACCGGCTCTATCGCGGCCTTCGCCAGTAGGACTGCGATCTCTTTCCACAAGACAGGGGCATCGGACGCTTTCACTGTAGTGAAGCGGACACTGCAGAGCTTGGGGGGAAGCCAGGCGATCTGAATTGCATAGCCAAGGCTGATGGTTCGCAGAAGCCAGCGAGACGGGCTGGGTAGCGCTGACCAGGCGCCTAAGAACCGTACAAGCGGGACCAGCGGAACCACAGCCGTACCCGCAGTGGGGCAGCGAGGTGGAACACAGGGACCCAACTCGGGCGGCTTGTGAGCAGGCCAGAGTGTGGTGCCCTGGGCTGCCCTCGGCGACGAGCAGGCTGGGGATGTGTCAGATCGCCTCAGTCTGCTTCTGGGCAGCCGAAACTTGCTTGGCCAAGATCTCGACTGCGTCGCCGAAGAGGCCGGTCTGGGACACAGGGGCATTGAGAAACCGGACCTTGTCGGTGTCCCTCATGTCTACCAGACCCAGCCATAGATGGCGCTCCTGGACCACTAATGTGGACTCGCGGTGACCTTCGTCGCTCGAAGCGCAAGGTCAGTGGCGGGTCGGAGTTCTTCCAGAAGCCCTTAGCCTGGTGCACCTGTAGTAACGCCATAGCGTGTAAGGCGGAAGCAGCTTCCCCGCAAGCAACATAGGCACTGCCAGTCAGACCAGACGAGTGCCTACAGGCCCGGGAAGGGTCTCCACGCCAGGAGGCGGTGGACTTAGGACACAGTTGCATCGCTACTGCCTGCTACACCGACGGGATTCCCGAATACCCCTTCGCTGCACCGCTATCGAGGGTGGTGAGGGAGGAGGAACCCACCGGCTGGTTTCTGGCAGTAAAAGGTGCCATCCACGACTTGGTGAGCTCATCATGCTCTTCCGGAAAGAAAGGCACTGGGGTGGGGCGCTGAGAACAAGCGCGCACCACCCCGAGAAACCAACGGGACGCGGTGGGAGATTCCACTCGAGCCCTACCCTCTCAGCAGCTCGGGAAAGCATAGCTGCCACTTCGGGATCCGACTCAGGCTCTGTCACCATCCCAGAGGACGGTAGCACAGACGAATCGTCATCCGACAGCTCTCCCTCCGATGTTGAGATCGACATCTGGTCGGGGGGAGTCCCACTAGATACCGCTGGTACGCTCTTTGAAGAGGGCCCAGCGCGTTCCATGGGTTGCTCCACTGGATCGGAGGTGCTAAAGGAGTGGTAGTCCCCAGAAGGTTGGTTCCACTGGGAATTTCCCCCCAAAAAAATTTGGTGGGTTTGCCACCACTGTGACCCTCAAACCACTGGCGCTACAGCCGGAAGTGGTTCTCGTCTGTCGGCCGCCAGAACGAGCCCTAGATCGCGGCCGCGGCAATGGGACTCCGCCCCCTGAAGGTAGCGGAGCCTGGTTTGCAGCTCCGAGATGGTCATATTCCCGCAGTGAGAACATGACTCATCCACGAAAGCCACCTCAGCGTGCTCGACGCCCAGACACGTGAGGTAGCGATCATGACCATCACCCGGTGCCAGGTAACGACCGCACCCAGAAACGCACGGGTGAAATGACATCCTTAAAAGGACGATCCGTCGTCTTTACAAAGACACACCCGTGAAGCTCTTTAGAGAGAATTTGCTCTTTTAGGAAATGCTCTTTCAGTGCTGAGGCGCACAGGGGAATTGGCCGCTTGCAACACGACAGGGGTAGTGCAGCCTGAAGTGTGCAATCCACTCAACACAGGATCGACCGCCGCTGAAGCGCCATCTCGCCCAACACATGAAGCTTCCGAGAGCGTGCTGAACTCATAGTACACAGCAGACACAGTTGAGCAGAGCGATACTAATGCTCGGCTCCAAAGCGAAAAGCTGGTATGCATTGCACCTGCTACCCTCTTATACTCACGCAGTGATCAGCGGCAGCTGGATGCAATAATTGCATGCCAATGTGCATTGGCTCATTTAGTTTACACTTTAGTTTAGTAGATTGGTCTATCAAAGCGATATCCCATATTCGTCGGTCACCGACGTGGCGTCGAGAGTGACCGACTGAAAGAGAACCATAAATTAACTACGGTACACTAACCATAGTTTTACGTGGTAGCCTATTTGTAGTAAAACTGCCGTTATACAAATGGCAGTCAAACTGCCCAAAATCATGGTATACACTTTTACTATTATAAAAACATGGTTACGTTTTTATGAGGGCTGGTGTACTGGAAATCTCTGAACACGTCTAGTGTGTGCGATCACAAATATCGGAAATCTCTGTGTATCTCGAGTGTGTAGTCGTGTATGGCACTCAGCATACTTGCCTGGGAGATTTTCGTACACCTTAAGTTTCACTGAAATTTCCCATGTCAGATTTATCCCGGAAATTCCTCTTTTCATGCAGTGATACTGTCTAAAAGATTTACTCTCATAAGTGATTTCATTTCTCTAGTTAACATTGTTTGAGTTTAGAGAGAGATAAGTATTGGGTCAATATGCAAACCGGAAGTAGGGAAAACTAGCGTTAGCTTCATTTTCTTGCCAAACATTTTTGGAGACCAAAAGCAGTGAGGTATGTAGTGTATCTTTTTGTACTAATTCAAATAAAAAGCAACCATATTTATCATTTTATAGCTTTCCCACTGACAAAAATGTAAAAGGTTTTGGATTTGGGCTATACAAAGAGAAGAGGTGGTCGCATTTACTGTGAGGAAAGGTAGCACTTTTGTGTGATAAGCTTCACGTTGGGTGGTTCTTTGCCTCCACGTTGTGCATTTCAAATCCTTTAATGCTTGGCAAACTGTTGATTATCTCTTACATATTTAATTGTACTTGAGGTAAAAAAAAATATTGTAAAAGTCATTTTATAATAAATTCTAAATTAAGACATGAAAACTGGGAAGTTGAAAAGTCAATGGAGCTGATTAGTGACCCTCTGCTTTTATCTGTTTCGCAGTGCTTAATTTGTAAATTGCGAGGTCCCGGAACAAAGTGGGGTAATAGATCTGGCATGTGATTACAGAAGGGAGAGGTAACGGAACATTCGCGCAATCACATTGCTGGACCAGTTGATTTTAAGAGTGTGCACCAATTGCATTTAGTCTGTAAGATCATGAATAACATGGAAATGCCATGCAATTTTAAATAAATTATTTCCAGGCCTAAAAACTTTTTGAAAAAGTTGTGGAATTTAATTTTTCAAATCTCTGTGTAATAGAGTTATATTTAATCAGGTCCTACATTTCTGTGGGGGACCATGTGTAGCTATTTCATATGGTTTTAATAATTCTCGCAGCTTTCAAGTTTATAATGAGGGGAATTCCTGCATTTATCTAACCTAGCTTAGGATTGAATAATAAAATAAATCAATACAAACTATTAGATTAAATCAGTCATTCGAAACCAGCCTTTGAATCCATGAACTCTCTCGGAGCGCTCTTGAAGATTCACATTTCGATTACGGTGACAAATCAGGTAATTGTTATATTGTCATAAAATATTGTCATGTATCAGACTGTATGTAGACAAATTAACATTAGGGTATATAAAAACAAGCTCAAATGGAGTTAACAAGGTCTTTGGCCGCGAATGAGGAAATCTGTTTTTTGTCCACCTCTGACGAGGATGCAGACATGTGGATGTTAGTGCTGATTATACACGATGGAAAAGTCAGGTATTCCTATGTTTGAGTGCTACAAAGATCCCGCAACTCTTGGTCCAAGATGGACAAGGTGGCTGACATCATTTGAACTTTACGCTGAGGACGCAACAGCGGCAGTTCGGAGCACTTCTTTTGCATCATATTGGATCTGATGTTCAGGATATTTTCTCACCCTGCCGGACACAGGAGAGGCTGTTGATTATAACAAGGCCATTGCAGCTTTGAATGCATACTTCGTTCCCTGCATAAATCATGCATATGCAAGGCAATCATTTTAGAAACTTTCCCAAAACCCCGGGGACATGGTTCAGCAGTTTACAACGCATCTCAGACAGGCAGCAAGAGACTGTGCATTTGTGGTTTACATGAATAATCAGATTCAGGATGCCATAGTAGGCAAATGTTCGTCAACATATGTGCGCCGCAAACTTTTGGAGGAGGGACCTAACCTCACACTAGATCATGCATTGGAGGTTGCTGCACTCTGTGAATGGATAGAGGAATAGATGGGTGCATCATCGGTAAGTTGTGACGGCTGACGAAAGGACAGTCTGGAAACAATAGTGAGTACAAGTATTTAATGAGATGATGACATGATGAGATTATGGTACAAAGACACACAAAGACGATGATACGGCAACACTCCAGAGGCATGGTTAAGGCGGTGAGAAGTCCAGACGGTAGTGGAGAGCAGGTGAGGAATCCGGGTGTTGACAGCGTGAGGCAGCAGGAGAGAGTGGCACAGGAACTGCGGGGAACAGAGCCGAAGGTAAGTGTCCGTGGCTGAGTGATGTGCGGAGAGTGGATGAGGTTCTGGGGAAACACAGACATCCTACGCAAACTACACAGAAGCCAGACGGGGGTAAACACAACAACATGAAACAACGATCTCACAAACACAAGACGTGAGACAAGCCATTATATAGGAGATGGGTAATGAGTGGCAGCTGTTGCTGATACAATTAACGGAGACGCCCACAACTAATCAGTGCAGACGCGGAACACACAGAATTCACCACAAAGTGTTAACAGCCTGGAACAAAAGGAGGAAAGCAAATGAAATGGAAATTCAAGGGAAAACAACATGCAGAATGCAGTAAGGAGAATAAACAGTGCTATCGCTGTGGTAATTCTGATTACTGAGTTCAGATGTGCCATAAATGTAAAGGACGAGACAACTTCTCAAAAATGTGTAAAACTAAAAATGTAAAGCAGCAAACAGTAAACCAAGTTGAAGGTCATTACATGGATGATAGACTAAATGTTTGCTTGGGAAATGACAATTTAAAGATGCTTGTATACTCAGGTGCAACCAGCAATATCATTGATGAAAGTATGAGGGAAAAACTGAAATCAATGAATATCAAATGCCATTCATACATACCAGAAACAGAGAGGAAATCTGCAGAGTTCATTGTCATCAAAGGGACTGGATAACAGTTATTAGGGAGAGATACTGATATAAAACCTGGAGTACTGAAGATAGGCACAAACATCGCAGCAATAATGGACATCAAACAAACACTTCATTCACAATACCCAAAAGTTTTCCAAGGAGCTGAAAACCAAACAAACCACTTAATATATTGACCCAGTGGCACAGGCTCCAAGGCAAATACCATTTAATCTGAGGGGTCCTGTGGAGGAAAAGATAAAATAACTAACTAAAAATGGACATCATAGAAGAAGTGAATGAACCTACACCATGGGTTAATCCAGTTGTAATAGTGCAAAAAGCCAATTCTGAAATCAGACTATGTCTTGACATGCGACAAGCCAATCAAGCAATCATTAGAGAGCGATACCCCATCCCCACTGTCGATGAACTCTTACACCGCATTAACGGATCCATATACTTTAGCAAGCTAAATCTCTGTGGATACCATCAACAGTATTTGACACCACAGTCTCGTCAGATTACCACATTTGCAGTCCAAAATGGGGTAATGGGCTCATCTTTGGAGTATCGTCTGCAAGTGAGCAATACCAACATGAGATAGCCTCTGCACTTGCTGGAATAAAGGGAGTTGAAATCATCTCAGATGATGTGATTGTTCATGCAGCTGATCAGGAAACACATATACAACGTCTACATGCCGTCATGAAGCATTTGAGAGAGTGCGGCCTAACCCTGAATCCTTTAAAATGTCAGTTTGGCATGGATCGCTTAAATTTCTTGGGAATTCTGCTCACACAAAAAGGTATTGGTCCCACTAAGGAGAGAGTCAGAGCTGTGGCAGAGGCCAGAGAACCACAAACGCTTCAGAAGTTTGATGCTTTCTTGGACTCGTCAGTTACAACAGTAGATTTATTCCACAATTTGCAATACTAGCGGAGCCCTTGAGACGTCTTACCAGAAAAGACTCTGAGTTTGCCTTTGGCCAGAACATAAAAATGCATTCAATGGGCCTGTGAGAGGCTACACCCCTATGTGGCAGACAGTTTGATTTGGTCACAGACCATAAGTCATTTGAGTCAATATACGGTCCACGTTCCAAGCCGTGTGCCCGTGTGGAGCGATGGGGTTTGCATCTTCAACCATACAACGTTAAGGTTGTTTATGTTTCTGGAAAAGAAAACATTGCTGATTCATTATCACGACTCCTGGAATTGAGAGAAAAACACTCACGTTAATCGGATGAGTGTATGAGATTTGTTGCAGTCATCGCCACCCCAAGATCCCTGACTACGAGGGAAGTGGAGGAAGCTTCGGAAAGAGATTCAGAACTCATAGAGCTGAGAAACGCAATAGAGAGTGGACATTTGGAAAAGTGTATGACGTATGCACCTGTAGCTAATGAGCTGTGTGTTGTAGGGTTTTTAGTATTACATGGAATGTGCAATGTTCTGCTGAAAAAAATACAAGCACGATCTAAAGCTGCGGAAAGATTTTGCAAATCATGTCATGGTTGTCAAGTAGTGTCTCACCCTGATGCTCCAGAACCACTGCAGCCCTCACCATTGCCAGATGGACCATAGCAAGATCTAGTAGTGGATCTACTTGGACCATTGCCATCAGAACACTCAATTCTATTTGTAGTGGATTATTACAGTAGGTATTATGAGTATGACATACTAACCTCTACCACCACAACAAAAGTTATTGATAGTCCTGAGGATATATTTGGCCGACATGGACTTCCACTCACACTGAACAATGGACCTCAATTCAATTCAAATATAAACTGTATGCGGATGAACACTGCAAAGCAGAATACTCTAATGTAGCGGTTGGAGACCGAGTTCTTCTGAGACAGGACAAGATTGACAAGTTTACCATTTTGTTTAATGTAACACCTTGCACAGTGGTCAGAAAAGCTAGGAACCAAATAACAGTGGAATCACCTACTGGAGCCCAATATATTCGCAACACAACATTTGTAAAAAAAGATATGTAGAGAGAGAAGCAGAAAACAAGCAGGACAGTAGGAAAGAGAATTATGATGATGGTGCTATAAATGCAGAGCAACAGACAATGTCAGATGACTCAGAGATGCTTGCACCTAATACTGTATGTAACCAAAATGGGGCATATGCTAAGCCCCAGAGACAAAATAAATTGCCTCAGAAATTTGCTGACTTTGTAATTGGTTGATTTTCTTAAACTGGTAAATGCAAATAATGCCATTTAGATGTTCATGGTTTGTTTTAAGTTTTAAAAGGGTATATTGCTTGTTTACCAATATAGAGACAACAGTTTGTCTTAAAGTGTTATGGTTAAAGTTGTATAAGTCTATATCCGACTTTGAGGGGGATGCCATGTACTGGAATGATGCTCTGTATCTTTAAGAAATAAAAGTGCAATGCATACCGGGAGCGGGATGTTGAATATGTGTAGTGTGCTTGAGAATACGAGTAAAGATGCTGTTCAGAATCCCTATTGTCGTGTGATTAAGTTAATAAGATAAACAAGATATATAAAACTGATACAAAACACTATATGGGTGATTATTATTATTATTATTATTTTTTTTTTTTTTTTTTTGCTGTTTAATACACTTGGACAAAATCTCATGATATAAATGATAAAGCGCTTATGCATAGGATATTTAAAACGTACAAACGTATATTGGCTAGACGGCAGAAACTTCTCCAGTCTTCAACACACATATAAACATTATGTCTGTTAAGGCTATTGTCTGAGTAAAGAAAATTCTGTACTATTCATACATTTATTTGTTTACCCTTGATTTGCGGATAAGCGGAGATCTGTCTCCTCCAGGGTGTGCGCTGCGCATCAATCTGAGTTGGAGGCGGGGTGAAGTGACAAGGTTTCGTGAGAGGTTGAAGATCCAATGACATTATAAAGTTTTACTTACAAGCTCCTTTGCTCTTTTAGAGATATTAATTTTGGATAATTTTTCACAGCACATATCTGGCTATTCTCTGTTTGCCATAAGGAAACGCCGCCCCATAGAGTGCTGGATCGGATTTCGTATGTGCCGGAACTGAATCCGGCTTTTTCCGGCACAAATTAAGCCCTGCTGTTTCAATAAATGTCCATAAACTCATACATTTCCATAAATGTCAATTCAGTGGTAGAGTTACACTCACGAGACACTGCACTTATTTGCAATCACAAAAGTATGTTATTTGCGTGTGTTTTAAGGCCTTGCCTGTGAAACGCTTTATTTGCATGCTGTACCTGTGCTGTTCTAACGTGTGCTTATTTAGAGCGAGTCCAACCAAAGTGTCCATACACTAAAATTCCGGTCAAATAGTACCTGAATATTTAGTTACATTAGTTAACATCTGATTGTGCTAATACTGTCAAAAACACACAAGGTTTACATATAAACACAGTTAATTATTAATAAAGTGAATGTAAACAGGCAAAAGAGAAATGGGTGCGAGCATCTCTTAAAGGGACAGTGCTAAACATACTGCAGCTTGTCATTAAAGGGATAGTTCACTCAAAAATTTTAATTCTGTCATTATTAACTCAGTCATGTTGTACCAAACATGTATTAACTTGTATGTATTCTTGTGCTGAACAAAAAATATATATATATATATATTTTGAAGAATTTGATGGTTGATGGCAGTTGATGGTCCCCACTGACTTTGATAGGAAAAAAATATATAAAAGTGACTGGGGACTAGCAGTTTCCCATATTCTTCAAAATAACTTATGTTCAACAGAAGAAGAAACTTATCCAGGTTTAAAACAACTTGAGAGTGAAGAAATGATGAAACAATTTTCCTTAACTATTCCTTTAATGTTAATAAAATAAAACACAAAGAGAAACATATCTCCCTGCTCTTGACTGAATAACATTAATAGAGTTGCAAAAGTTCAGCAGTAATAAAATAACTTTTCTACAACTTCATATCAGTTTGAACCAAATAGTATCAATTACAGTATCGATAAGTCTTGTTATCTGTAAGCAGTGTTGCTATCAATAAAAAGTAAACAATACCCATCCCTACTGGCAAATGAGGTCAGCTTAGTTAATTTTTTTTTTTTTTTTCTGGGAATTTGGGGGGATCTGTGAAAAAAAAAGTGATTTGGGCTGTTTTGATTAGCGATTTGGTTGGTTTTGTTTCACTGCCCTGGCAACACTGCTTCTGAGTTGTTTCACCAAGTGTATGGTGTAAATATTGGATATGGGTCACTGGTTTTCAGAAAAAAAGGGATATAGTCAACATATCAGAATTGCAGAATTTGTAGTAAATGCGGCCTTAGTTACAGGTTCATGTAAACCATCTGCAATTTGATGGATCAAATAATTTAAAATTTAAAAAAAAATAATTTAATAAATGATCAAAAAAATAATTTAATATTTTTGACAAAAGCACATGACAAATTGTATGTGTTTTGACCTTGCAGTGCTGCATACACACAGCAGAACACATATAACAACGTTACAAGGCCATTAGTCTAATATTACACACAGCCTACAGGCCTTAAATGAGGCATGAAGAAGCCTTTGAAATTGTATCTGTTTTTTATATGCTTTGCTAATAAATACTCTGTGTTCTGTCACGTAAAATGTTAGTTTTGGTCCTCAGGCTTCATTTACTCTGGAGAAAGGAGAAAATATATTATTTAACTTAAGTTTTACATGATGGATGGAATAAGTAAAACAAATGTAGCAACTTTCTTCACTGAAAAGACATCTCATTAATCCTATCACACTATGTGGATTTATTGAAGACCAAATGCTGACTGCAAATGTGATTATTGCCAGATGAAGTACACATCATCTCATTAATCCTATCACACTATGTGGATTTATTGAAGACCAAATGCTAAGTGCAAATGTGATTATTGCCAGATGAAGTACACTGTGGACTTTCTTTGTGATAAACCTTTGTTTTTTTTTTTTGTTTTGTTTTTTACAAGATGGAGGTCCTGAATGGACACCAGATGTGTGACTTGAATGTGTGCACATATCAAGTTATGTCTCCTTGCATGCTGTGGATGAGTGAGAATGTAGGAATAGGCAGGGTGGAGCTGATGGACATTCTTCACTGCTTTTATGACTGCTGCATTCCTTCTATAAGGAAATAAACATGAATGCAAACAGCTGCTTCATGTCTATTGTATTTCAGTTGACTCTCAACATCTTCAGCACATCCCGGTCTGTCCTCTTCCACTTCTTCAGTTGAGAAGTAGTCATAATTGCCAGACTAAACTCCTCACCCTAACTAATCCTGACATAACTGTAAATATAGCTGCAAGCAACAAGAGTAAGAGACTAAGCAGATAGGAGAGTTGACAAAATGACCACAACACAAAGAAGGAACAGATCATGTGGATGCTGTGTCCACAGATTGTCCTTGTGTCAATGAGTGCAAAGTTGCAAAAAACTAGACATTGAGCTAACAATATGTGGGTCAAAAGGGATGATAGGCCATAGTCATGACTCAAATCTGCTTAATTACCAAGAGTGAATTTACCAAAATCCAAATTGTTTTCAGAACTCTTGGCAAGGTTTTGTTCTAGACAATAGACATGACATTTTTCAAGGTGGGTAAACTGAAAATGTTTTATAAACCTGATTTCTGAAATATTTATATCAGGTGCATATACATTTTAAGAAAGGTTGTTTTTTTTTCAGGATATTTCACCCTAAAGAGCATGTCCACACAGCAACTTGAGCGAGAGCAAGAGCAGCCCATCAACATGCTTCATACGGGTTAGGGAAGTTGGCAGCGCTGCACAGGACTTGTTCAAATAGAATGTCTTTAAAGAAGTGCGTTTTTGTTCAGCTGTCACAGGCTGTAAGCAAAACAGCATAACATTTCTGGGTTTTGTTGGCAATCGGTGCGTGCTCGCAACTCTTTAGCCCACCCCACGGCACACCTCCAGGAGCTCGGCTGTTTTCTGAGAAAAGCGAAAAGCTGTATGGATCTTTCTTTTATTAATCTGATAAAAATTGAAGACTCTTTGGAGATATGAAGGATGCAATACGAGGTACTCAAGATTAACATGAGATTGGCAGAAACTGTGTGTTATTTACTCTTTTAATTTAGGCATGTGTAGGATTAAATAATCTAAAATATTGTCATGCAGAATAATGCGTTAACATGTGCTTAAGTACTAATAAACAGCCAACATGCTAGTAATATGCATGCTAGATAATGGTTAGAATTAATCCTTAACATGAAGTGTTACCAAACCCCGAAATAGAAGCCACATACAAATGCTGTGGTAAGATTGACATAATACCTTATATAGCAGTTTGATGCCTGAAAGTGTTAGGGAAGAGAAATAAATATCTTGAATATGTAGTCGTAATGGCCATCCATGCTAAATTTATTTCTCACAATTGACTGCAAGCTCTCATTAAGATGCCTCAATCCAATCAAGAACCAGTTAGTAAAACCAGAACCCCATCCTACATCTAGTCTTGTTCAATAATCGGTTTCATTCAGATGTACATCAGAATATGAAAAAAAAAAGATCTGTACATTTCTGAAACCCCAAATCATAATTCTTATCTCTACAACCAATTTTAATCTCGTGTCCAAGCCTAAATCCACTAGCTCTAAATCCCAACCCAAAGTGGATCCTATAGAGTAAATCCACATATGTTGTCAATGCTGGTCCATATATGCTGATAAGGACAATATTTTGATTGGCAATAATGTGATATATATATATATATATATATATATATATATATTCCCCTCCTTTTTTTTTTTTGCAGATCAGGAAAAACAAACCACTTGTAACCTCAAGAGCCCCATAGTCCCATTTGAAAATTATGATTGCATAAAGAGACCAGTGGAAAGTAAAGCATATCTATGAATTAGTGGGTGGTTGAGAGATGCTTCAGAGATTGAGCAATGGCTGTAATCAGAAACCTTTAGGTGCAGCTGATCATTGAAACAGCAGGAGGCAGTCTGATCTCAGACACAATGACTCTGCAGAAGACTGTGCAATGAGGTCATCAGCAACCATGATCTTGTCCATAGAAGATTGCAGCACAGTCAAGAATCCTGCGATCTGTACATCTGGGGAGCACACCTTGACCCTTCCAATCTATTCAGAGGGTTGTGCCCGTCGGTGCCTCTCAAACTTGACAATGTTTACAGTGGTTGAAACAATTATGTGCATCATAATAGAAAACATATTGCACACATGACACCAGTTTTGTAGGGCAGTGGTTTTACGAGTTGTGAGAGGGGTATGAGTGTATGCGAGAAGCTTTGCAGGATTGTTATTTACTGTCGGTGAGATGGCTAGCTCAGTGTGCCTGGATGCCTTTCTCTCAGACAGGAAGCAGCTGCTCTGCAGTTTTTTTTTTTTTTTTCTGGATTCTGGATTACATTTTCTAAAAGCATGTCTAATTAAATTGAAAACAAAACTTTAAGAGTGACTTGAATATTGTTTGATTTTTCATAAAAAAAGCATATCTAATTGACTGAATCTTTATTTTTATTTTTAAATACAATAAGAGACTTATGAAATGAATGAAATTAAACTGTGGTAATTAAAGACTTAAAACATTAAAAATGTAATCAATCTTTTAAAATGCATTAAAATTAAAATGAAATTGTTGAATAAAGAGTGAAATTGCTTTATTTTTTTGTAATTGTAACATTATTGATATTATTACTCATGTCTTCATATACTAACATGTCAGACACAGAAATTCTTCCTGCATTTTGCATCATGGAAATCATAGGGGACTACATCATTTTAATCAATTTATGTAAAGCTTAACATGAATTTATAATGAAAATGCATGCAATTCTGCATTGTTTGTAGCTATGTGGCAGTCAAACTTGCACAGTCAAGCACTATATGCTCCAGATTTTGCCAGTAAGCTCTGACTCTCTCCCACTCTGTTTTTCTGGTTCCTGCATGTGTTTTTTGTGTAAAATCCTGTGACTTTATATGGTCGTTAGTGAATGCCCCACATACTTTTTCATTAGTTATTCAGATATCACTTGTTTAGGCATTTGATGCTTTACAGGCACTAGATGCACAGCTGTTGTCTGGTTTAATGTGATGCATGATATGATCCCTGTAAAATCAAATCAGAAACACTCCTTGGATGTGGCTCATGAAAACTGGCATTTCATCCTAAAACTTGGGTACAAATAATTTTGCTTTTAATTATTTTTACAACAGGTAAAGCTTGCACTGTTGGTTAAAACTAGGATTGGCAGTGAAATCCAGATCTAGAAGTGCCAAATCCAAAAGTCCACAGCATTGCACACAACCCAAAGAGGAACTTCATCACTGTAAATCACATTGGCATGTCTGCATGTGCTCAGATCACACTTCAAAGGCATGGAGCCCCTCACTATCCTCACCCAGAAGCAAGGTATCCCCCACCTCCTTTCCTTTGCCACAGGAGAGAGAAGAGATTGTGTGAGAAGAGAAAGGGGGGATATATCCTGCTGGCTGGGGTTTGATGTGGATGGAGTCATTGTGGAAAGTGCAGCGACCCCAGACATAGGCTGACGGGATGGGGAAGCCCGCATGAAAGTGCTTGAGTGATAGACACAACAGCAAAGAAGCCTGAGCCGGCTGGGCCTCTCAGCTCTCACAGAACTTTAATAGTCATGCTCTTGAACCGGCCATGTGCGCCCCATGCAGCACAACACGGAGAACATCAAAGGTCTCAACTTGCTCCACTTTTAAATGAGATCATGCAAACTTTTTTTGTGTGTGCAGCTTCACAGCTGTAGGAGATGATGAGTGATGGCAGGACAAGTGTTTGTGGAGATCCTTCTTGTCCCGCAGGCTCTCCCACATCTGCACATGTTGGCCCCAGTCAGCTGGTGACTCTGACATCTTTGTTAAACTTCACTGCCACAATATAAAATGAGTAACTGCCAAATTCAGTTCTCATGAATTATCCATGCCATGTTTTTTTTTTTTTTCCTTGATGGTCTTGAAAAAAAGAGCTCCTGTTTTATGTTTAGCGATGTATAAAAGTACTTCACCAGTACATCAGCAGAGTCATTCCACAAAACAAGTACGATTGTAAGTACGGACCTTTTAAAGTTTATTTTATCTACTGGGTCACCAAAATCTATTTTTAAAATATTATTTGTATTAATTGTAATGTCTTCTTTAATTAACCTCTATTTAAGGTTGGTTCTAGACATTTTTCAAGGTGGGTAAACTGAAAATGTTTTAAAAACCCAATTTCTGAAATATTTAAAATTATTTATTTGAGATGGGTTCAGTCACACTCAAGGATTTAGACAAAAGAAGAAGCCAAATGACAATACAATTCCTGGATCACATTTTAGTTTGAATACCAATTTTCACCATTACCTACGACTTGGCCTCAGTAAACTCCTAATTTGCTGCTTTTTAATAGTAAGTAATCTAGTTGTTAATGGTGGGATTTAATGCTATTTCTAAAAACATGACATACATTTTATCTATATATTAGATCTGATCTTTTTTCAGTGGACACCACCTATTTTGTCATGTCCCTCATGGCTTTCTATGAAAGTGTACTTGGGATATGAATAATAAAATTAGAAAGAGTCCATACATTTAGCAATTCTCATGAATATCTAACTATACATTTTGCTGGTAATATGTTTTTTTTTTTCAAAGTAAATTAATTGATTATTCAGTAAAATCATTATTTAGCTCCGTACCTCAGTAACCCCTCAACCCCGTTACACAAATCATTCTCCCCCATAAAAATAATGAACTGATCCTTACCTGACATTATTAATAGGCACTGGCACCATATAACTCTTCTGAACAACATTGTGAGCATACACAGGCAAGTTACCACCTTCTTTTAGAACTATAACATTATTAATATTGTGATATTGTGGTTGTCAAGCTTGACGTCTCAATCCCGTTACAATAAATGGAAGTGTAAGCGTAAGTTCTAAGACGTCACGTCACATTCCAATTAAGGTCTAGCCAATCGGCTCTCAACACGGGGGATATAAAAGCGCACTACTCACATCCTATTGTGTTTTGCAGATACTGCTGCTGTTGTTTCTTGCTCAAGCTGTTGTGTGATTTATCGCTTAATTTTTCCTGGGTTATTTGCATATAGTTAAGTTTGTTTCCTGCAAACTATTGAGAGTTTGACTTCCCTCTCAAGATGCACACGGGATCATTGGCATTGCTCGGTGTCGCGGTGAATGTTTGCGGTCGTTTGTGTTGGAATGATATACAGGCTTTGGAGCTTTCTCGGCAGAGGATGTAAAAGTTCTGAGTGCTTTCCAGGGTTGCCAGGTTTTCTCTAAACCGCCACTTACTACTAAAAACTAGCCCAATCGTATTTTAAAAAGGGGTTCCCCTGTAGAATTCACATTCCAAGGGCTAAATGACGACATTATTGGGGTCACCTCAACCTGCGGACAGGAAAAGCAACCTACAGCAACAGTGTTAAAAAAAGCCCAATTTCACACAAAAAATAAAAATAAAATATATTAAAACCTTGGCAATGCCTGTGCTTTCAGAGCTGTTGCGTTGTGCTGCTTGGGTCTCAATCAACAAAATATTTCAGCTGTACGCTCACATGAACCTGCACGAATGAGGTTTCATTCGTGTCCATCTACAATTCCTGAATGCTTTGTACTGGAATGGGGTAAGTATTACGACTTAAGTCCCTCCTGTCGCATAGACCATTCTGCAAAGAGGTCTTCGCTGAATAAGAGCATCAACTTACACTATGCAGCACACTTTACTTTGCAGGTTATGAGGAGAGCTGGTTTCCTTCAAACAAGATGCGTGAAATTGGGGTTTATATAAGACCAGAAAATATTGCCTGAGGTAGTCTGAGGGTTCATTAGGTGTTTGTTTTTTTGCAAAATGCCAAGTGTGTTTTCATGCGTCTTCACTGATGAGAGGATTGAGTCTTGCCGCAGTCATAAAGCCCAGATCGGTGGAGTGTTGCAGTGATGATTGTCCTTCTTTAGGTTTCTCCTATCTCCATATATAATCATGGAGGTGGAGATGGACCAGGTTATTGGTCACCAGTCTAACCAAGGCCCTTCTCCATCAATTGCTCGGTTTGGCCTGGAGGCCAGTTCTAGGAAGAGTCCTTGGGCCGGTTTCACAAAAGAGGTTAAGTGAAAACGGAGTATGTTAACCCTGAAATGAGGGAAACTCTAGGTTTTCTGTTTCAAAATGGGAGGTTTGTAAAACCTGAGAAAATCAATTAGTCAAGCCCGTTTCTGAAAGAGAGGTAACTTACTCTATGAACCTAACCTGGTCTGGAGCAGGTTTTCTTCAGTAAACCCAGAGTTTCGTTCAGTCTCCTCCCCCTTTGTAAACACTTCATTGATGCAAGCTGGAATTTTTTTCTTAAAAAAAAAAAAAAAAAAAAAACCTCAAGAGAGATGACAAATACAAGTTATTTGAGTTGACAGCCAAATCAAAAGCAATTCATCTCAGATAAACACAGTACTGTCACTATAAAATACAAGGTTTCAACTTAAGCAGTATTTTCATAGTAAATAATTATTCTAAGGTATCATTGTAGCCACACAACTAGAACAAATCAATTGGTATTTTAATTTTCAAGATGTATATTTTCTTATCTTTTAACCAAGTATATTTAGCCAAATATTTTTAGACTATACATTCTTAACTGAACTAAGAACTTGGTTTTGTTAAGATTTCTAAAAAGTTTAAATTACTTTTAACCATTTCAAACATTCTTTGTCAAACAAGGAATTTGTATTTTCTTAATTTACTTTATACCCCACAAACAACATTTGAAATTACAAAAAAAACACTGCAAAAGTCCTATCAAATTCAACAAGAGTTATGAGTTTGTGTTTTCCAGAGTACCATTAGCACTGCACTGCTTAAGTCAGTCTAGTCAAACATGGCCAATATGGTGCTTACCGGCTGTCCTTCACAGTCACCTTGATGACAAAGATGAAGTTTCCTTGGTCTTGTGGTGCTATAAACGCTCCTTTGACTGTGGTCGAAAGACAACAACAATGCCAGGTACTGGCATGCTCAGATTGCCTGGAAGATTTGTTCCACCTGGTTCACCACTGATTGAAGAAGGAGGAGTTTCACCACTGAGGAGCTGAGAAGCTTATGTGAACCTTCAATGCTGTAAAAATGTTTCTCTACCCTTCCCCAGATCTGTGCCTTGATACAATCCTGTCTTGGAGCTCTACAGACAATTCCTTGGACTTCATGGCTTGATTTGCACTCTGACATGCACTGTTACCTGTGGGACCTTAAATAGACAGGTGTTCCAAAATGTGTCCAATGAACTCAATTTACCAAGGTCAAGTTGTAGAAACATCTAATGGATGATAGGTGGAAACAGAATGCACCTAAGCTCAATTTTGAGTGTCATGGCCAAGGCTGTGAATACTTGTGTACATGTGATTTATTATTTTTTTTACATTTTTAATACATTTGCAAAGATTTCAAACAAACTTCTTTCAGATTGTTGTTATGGGGTATATTTTTTAGAATTTTGTGGAAAATAATTTTATAAATTTTGGAACAAGGTTGTAACATACCAAAATGTGGAAAAACTGAAGCGCTGAGAATACTTTCCGGATGCACTGTACAGGGGTGTTGTATGTTTGTGGAAAACCAGAGACTGTGTGCTTCATGTGCTTCTCCATGTGGAGATCTTGATATTGAATCAGATATTGAATGCCACACAGGTTAAATGTTGTATTTTGATGACCTATCTAGTAAGTTTATAATCTTCTAATGTATACTATGTTATTGTTGTTTTAACTGCATTCGGGCTAATAAAACTCAGTTCAATTGCAATTTATATCTGTTGTCTGTCTTGGTCACATAATGAAATACAGTGTTTATTGAAAATCTTCTAAAATTACAGTGAGTTTGAGTAAATAAAACGACTGTTTATATGTTAAGCAGTATTTGTCTCTTCAAACCCATTACTATATTTAACTCCGTTACCCAAGTCTCAACCCTGTCAAACCTACATATATATATATATATATATATATATATATATATATATATTTTTTTTTTTTTTTTTTTTTTTTTTACATTTATGAAAAGTAATTTAATGTTTGCTGAACTCATTCTGAAATATTCAGAGAAATCATAAGAAAACTTATTTTAGTTCAATCTCTGAACACACTTCTTTAATAATAATCCAGTGGGGTGTTCAGAAAAGTCATATTTTTGGTAAACATTTTACCGGTTTCATGGAATGACTCAGTCTGCTGAAACACCCTACCTTTACTGCAACCAACTGGAAACTTGCATTCATTTTTGAGTGCAGTGCCCACATCTTAGAATCCAATCAACAACTTTAAGAAATTACGAAAATATAACGAGTCACTTAAAAGCTTGTGTTGAAGTCATTGAATGTATGAATTTAAATGTCTTAATATATGGCGGGAATCAAGTCAAGTCAAGTTGAGCTTTATTGTCATTCCACTACATGTGTAGACATACAATGGAACGAAATATAATATTAAGTATAACGGAAATAAAATTAAGAGCCAGTCTCAATGTCATCATTTAGTGACCCTCATGTTCTTCTAAACCTGTATGACTTGCTTTCTTCTATGGAACACAAAAGAAAACAATTTGAAGATTACTCTAGTCAGGCTGTGCAAGGAGCTAAGGCTTACAAGCTTCAAAAAGCAAGCAAAAGTGCCTTTGTCTTAAAGGCTTGTGTGATGTAAGCCTTCTGAAGTCAAACAGTATAAAAACTTTGATTGAGAAACAGACCAACATTGCATTGTTATTCACTGAAAGTACTGATGACCAATTCATGAACATATCATTATTTTGTTATTTTCAATGAATTGTTCAATTCAGTTAAAAAAAAAAAAAACTCTCAATCTGTCATTCACTGTAACGAATTAAATCTTCGTAATCATCGGGAAGAAGGAGGCGGGAACCGGTGGACAATCAAATAAGATTTAATAATGAAAAAATAAAGACAAAACAGCGCGTCAGCCCCTCACGGATGACTGACGTGCACAAATAAAAACCAAACACAACTAAAACCCAGGCCTGGTCCTCTCTCGTCCGTCACTGTCGTCGCACCGGTTTTATATCCCTCCATCTCCTCCGTGGGACTCGAGACCACCGGCCTCGCTCCTGTTCCCACGTCTCTCGGCCCCGCCTCACTCGTCACATTCACAAATCAGATAGATATGGTTCTCGATTTCAAAACATGCTGTATTTTACTAAGTTCTAAATGAAAGAAAAGAAACATGTCAACAACCAATGCAATGGTGAAGCTCTTGCTCTCACAGCTAATCTCTCAGCATGATAAGAATAAGGCCGGGCATACACTGTGCGATTTTCATCCAATTTTGAGCCGAATTCTGACTCGTGCGACTCTTTTTCGGGTCGGTCCGAATTTCAGCATTTTCGTGCGTAATTTGTCGTGCAGCGTTCGTGCAGTGTACAAGGGGAAACGAGAGGCGATAAGCCTCTCCCAACCGGCAATCGGTTGGTCAGATGGATTTCTGACATGTCATAAATTTTGGTCGCCTCCCGTGAGGTATCGCACTATTGAAGCAGGGCTACGAACCGATTTTCCGTGTTTCCCTCACTGCGCGTGCGTGAAACCATAAACGAAACCATGGTGCAAAATGGATTGACCATACTGCCACGTCTTCCCGGCCACCTGCGCGTCTAGATACGACGACGCCTTTTTTTTTTTTTTTTGGGACGTTTCAGCACGAATAATTGCGCTTTGCGCATATCACCAAAGCAGTGCGTTTATCCCGGGAAAGCATTTTTATTCTGAAACAGCCACAGACATCTGGGTTCTGAGGGATCCTACGCGTTGATTCGGTTGATTCCTCATGTATAGTGTGAGCAGTCAAATCGCAACTTGGCAATCGGACCGTACAGTGAGAACACAAAAATCGTGAGCTTTGGCTTTACATCGCATGCGATCTACCCGTACAGTGTGAGTTGGTACCTTGCCGAAATCGCACAGAAATCGCACAGTGTATGCCCACCTTAAGACACTCTCACAGATATCACAGGGGAAATTAGATTACTTGACAGTGTGAGTTGTCTTCTGCTCAGCCAAAGGATGTGGAAGACCTTAGTTTTTATCCACTATTAGGAGATAAAGGCATGTCATGGCAACTTTGTAGTGTAGTGTCTTATGTTGAATGGTTTTTCCCTAAGAAGGTTGATTTTGTGTTGTTTGCAAAATGTTGGCAGCAGGTTGTGTTGGAGTGTAACTATCACTCTCTTTCTCACACATATACTTTACTATCATCACTCCTTCCAGCCACTTCTCTGCTAGCACATGTTCTGTCTGTAACATCTCTTTCTGGCAAATCTTCAGTGGAGTAATGCCAACAGTATTAACAGTGCAGGACATCTGTTGGAAGTTCAGTTATACTTACACAGAAGATAAGGTTGTTACATGTGGAAAAGGGTGCGTTTTGCTAACAACTTTGAAGACAGCGAGCTGCTTAGATCAGCATTAAGATTCTAGGAATCAAGATTCAATTCTACCATGATTCTAAATCTACGTTTGTTTGTTTGTTTGTTTGTTTTTATATTGAGTTTACAGGCTTTGAATATGAAATGTATTTGCACATATGCATTTATATTACTCACTGTATAAGAAAATTAAAAAAATATTAAGTATAAATAATTTGTTAAAATAATTATTAACTAAATATATCTTCAACACATACAAACAAATATAAAGTAGTAAGACATAACTGACTTTTTGCAGTACATTAGCATAATAAAATCACTTTGAGTTTTTATGTTTTGTGTACTAAATTTATATTGCCTTTCACAAGGCAAAAATCTCTTTATAAAGCATTTGGAAGAGGAAAATCTGAAATACCAGTGGATGAACATTTTCTCACAGCGCCTATGCAATGTGTGATGGCCTGTTGGTCTGGCCTGTTTCCTTGCGTCTGGTTTATTCTCTGTTGCAGGGGGCGTGGCTATCGTTTGTCAGTGAGATTGCGGACACCTGGGTCCAGGTGTTTCAGGCCTTCATCAACCTATCACTCTCTTTGTTGAGAAGGAGCCGTTCTCTAACCTGCACTATTTTGTTCATGCAACACGCAACAGCATACGGTCCATTCATCCAAACATGCACTTCATTCTACTGACCTTACTGACTTTCACACTTCATGGTTGTATTATGTTATGTTAGTTGTTGTATCTGTGTTTTTGTTTAGTTAATAAATTTAATTTTGTGGGTTAAAACTGCATCCTTCTATTTTTGTCATGGCTTTAGAGCCAGGTCATGACAAATGAAGCCCACAAATGCTCTAGTATTTTGCTTCAAACGTGAGACTTTTTGCAAGTTTATATGCTTATTTTATGTTTTTGATGTTCATGAATGGCAGGTTCATGTAATCATTGAACAGAGAATCTTGATACATCTTTTTTTTTCTTCTTCTTTGTTTTCTCCTCAGACCCATTTTTATACTTTTTATCAGGGCACATGTTAAGAGATTCTGGTCTGTGGTGAAACAAGAATCACACAGTAATGCAGATTTGTTTGCTGTGCGTTCATGCTTCGACTCATCCATTTCATGTTGGATTTAGAGGGTCTGGCTGTGGAGCCCACTGGAGTACAATGGACTAGTTGTCATGTTCATGAAACCAGCCTGAAATGATGTGAGCAAGGGATGTTATGCTGCTGGAAGTAACCATTACAAGATGCCTTATGTGACCATAAAGGAATGCACATTGTCATTTAATGATGCTCATTTAGTATCAGGAGAATAATATGTGAAAATGAAATATTCTAAATACCATTACACCTTGATGACCAGACTGGACCGTTGACAAAGGATGGATCCATAGATTTATATTATTTACACCCTATAGTGATCCTTCCTATTAGCGATCTTGTGCTCAGTTTAGGTTCTTCTTCTGAGTTGAATGAAAACAGATGAAAAACAGATTATTTTGCTGCTGTAGCTCATCAACTGTCAATTACTCTCTCTCTGTTCCTGTCAGCTTTAACCAGTCTTGTCATGCTCCTCTGGCGTTTCTCACTAACAAGGTGTTTTCACCCACAGAAATGCTGTTCCCGGAATGTTTGTTGTCTTTCACACCATTTTCTGTAAACTGTAGAGACCGTTGAAAGTGAAAAATCCCAGGAGATCAGCGATTTCTTTCACATTCTCATGATCCTCAACTACAGCCACGTCAGCAGACTGTCATGCATTGTAAGGTTTCCACATGATTGGCTTCTTATAGTTTTAAAACAACTATCTCCCTATCGAGGGGCCATCAAGGTACACACAGAATTATTTGTGTCCCATATAATTTAAAGCATTTATAAAACAGTCACTTTACATTTAACCTCTTAAGCACAAATGCTATTTTGGGGATTTCCGTTTTTCATTTTCCTTCCTAATTTTGAATGCTTCCCTATTCACATTCAAAAGTGTGAGATGACAAAGTTTGGTATCATTTTAAAGGAAACCCTTTGAAATTACATAAAACACTGTTGAAATTGATAAAAATGACAATATATGCTGTCTGTGTTATAATAAATAGGGGAAAAAACAAGGCGCTTTTTTATTTTATTTGTGTAAACTGAAGTTTGAAATAGTATAGCTCAGGCAATGAAGGGCCTAGTAACTTTAGACCAATTTCATGTTTTTCTAGCACATGTCAGCTAATAGAGGAAAAAAGAAATTTCTTTCTATCTTAATCTATGCAAAAGTTATTCTATTCCAACTGAAGGAAGGAATAATACCATTTTTGTACAAAATTTTAGTCTAAATAAGTATGAAGTCATCTTTTGCACACTTGCAGTATGGAATAATGTGATATCTGTATATTATTTTACAGAAAACACTCAGAAGTTACATAAAAAGCTGCTGTTTGTGACAAATAGTATTATTTATGTTGTTTCACATATGATGAACCATCTCAATACAATGTGCTTTTTTGTGTGTATGTTTTCTGAAATCATATTAGGCAATAGCGACATGCATAGAATTATTAAAATATCTGGTCTGTCACAGTCTTAAATAGAATCCACAATTTCCAGCTTAATATCATTTCATTTATGTCTATTCTGCATCATGTAAAGATTGAGAGACTTTGCCTGTCTCAAGCATGTATGATATTTCATATTTATAGCGTGTCTGTTTGTTATTATTCAAAACCAGCGATAAATCCGCGTCCCCGAAGCTTCAACGCGAACTTCGGAGCGTCAACAAACTAATTTATGTTCATCCACCCAGTATACTGTACTGTTTACTGTATATTCACTGAAATGCGGTCAAATATGAAAATTATGAAAATAAACAGATAAGCTTATGGCTAGCGGAGCTTCGAGGCTTCAAAATAAAGAATGAAATGTATAAAAGCAAGTATCACGCGTATACGCTTACCAGATGCGCGTCCTGACCTCTCCACGGCGACGGTGGTCCTCCATAACTTGTATTATGAATATTATTCATTGTTAATCCGGAGATTCTTCCGCGTGTAGTTTCCCCCTCGCGTGGTCTTTGTTTAGAAGCAGCCAAACACTCAATCTCCCATCGGTCAGCGGTTCTGTGACGTCACCGGACGGAAACAGGACGGGGCAGTAAGTGACCCCCCTGTTGCGGCTATTCGCACCTCTGACTGGTTCAGACGGCTTTTGAGTGACAGCTATTTGGACTAATAGCGCTTCACAAAGAGATCAGATCTGTATAGCAGGAAAAAGGCTTTAGTGCGCATCATATGAGTTAGAGGTCTGGTCAGCGCTCACAGGGCTTTGGACCTCTATTGCGCACTTGTACAGAACGCTTTATATCTCAGCAATGGAAGCACGCAGAAACGTAAAAATGGTCTTGTTGGAAAGAAGAGATTCTAATCTAAAAGATTATATCGAGTATATAGGTATGCGTGGCTGTTTGCGGCTGACTGAAGCGGTGCAAAATGTATAAATAATAAGGTGAGAAATTTTACATCGCGATTCTGTTGAAGATCATTCGATCTGTGATTGTCACACAATAAAATGATCTACATCATCAGATTCCTGAGAATGAGAGCTTTCTTGTGATATATGACTTGACTGTTTTGTGAAAAATATTTTAAATACACATTCTTACGAAAACGTATTCGCAATCGTTAGATGGAAATTTATGGGGGGGGGAAATATATTTCTTAGCTTAATTTGACTACTTTATGTATCATAAAACCCCAATTAATGGTATTCTTTGTAAAGAAAACACTCTAAGCTTTCAAATGAACCCATTTTTGGGCAAATGCCATATAAGGAAGGATATGCAAATGAGACACAAACATGTGACATGCTATTTTCGGACCCGGTACCGGGTCTGCAGAGTTTTGTGATGGCTCAAACTGTTTACTTTTTTTCGAAAATTGTATTCCAAAAGAAGAAGAATTAAGAAATCTGTTTTACTTTGCTGGATTTGTGGTGAACAATCATTCTTTGTAATGAAATAAATTGCATAATAAGTGATTATATTGTTTCTAAGTATTCACATTAGTGTTTACGTCAAAACTAATTTGTCAAAGAATTTGTCAAAAACTCTGATGCAGATCTTGCAAAACTGTACTATCTCTATGGCTGTTTAGACGTAAGGGTTTAGTTGACTTGATCATCTCTGGAGCTTGAAGGTTCGCGGCAGCTGTGTCCATGTCAGTCTGAGCTTTGCTGTTGTGCGTCAGATGCGATGTGTGTGAATCTCTGGAGAGATCTCTGGAGACCCTCAGGTCATGTGATTCTTCCTGTGCTGATCTGGTGCTGATCTGCCTCTCCCTCCGTCTCGATCTCCTCTAAGGTCTTGTTCCCACAGTATACTCCTTTCTTGCTTCAGGACAAAGTGTAATGTAAGCAGCTGCTGTGGATCCATCTGATATCAGAAAAACATCCGATTGTTTTGCTTCTTCTGTGTCCAAAAATCCATGTTTTTTTTTTTTTTTTTTTTTGGTTCTTCTATTTTGGACAATCCACTGTAACCCACTAAAGGAACCACTCACATACTTACTCACCTGGTTCTTGCCCCCTGTGAACCACACAGAGAGGAAAGCCCACCTACCTTGAAGTCAGTTCTGTTCGTTTAGCCCCTGAACCCAGGCCTGGCTGGTGCATTTGCACAATTTCTTCCCGCATCTCTTCAAAACCACATCTGGCAAAGTTTAGTTGTGACAAGGTCCATTGAGCTTTCAGCTTATTGAATTCTGCACTTAAGGTCTCTGTTTTGTGAGAGTGTGTGTGTAATTGAGAAAAAGTGAAGTTAAAAGGGGAAATGTGTAGTCTGTAAAGATAATTACCAATAACCAAACACATTTCAGATGTGTTGGTAATGGAACAGCAATTAGATGTTTTTCTTCCAGTTCACAATCTGATGTTTCAGACTGCCTTGTATGTTTTTTGATATGGAAAACTGATTGTGTGCATAGTGCATCTTGTACCCTGAGATGTACAGGCAACAAACAAATACAAAGGCAGTGTTGTCTCCATGCATTTAGGTCATCTACTCCATTCAGGGAAGGGGGAAATGCTTGGCAGGAACCACAGCAATTAGAGACACAGAAAACCTACAACACTGCAACAGTACTTGTTGCAACAAACCATCTGCTCATTTCACTTTCACTTCTCACTCATCCACTGTCTGTGCTTTGAGAGTAAAAGAGTAAAAGAGAAAATTGAAACTTCACTAAGACTGGCCAATTTTGGCTTAGCAACTGCTGACATCTGATATATTGTAAGACAAGCTTTTGCTCTTGTTTAATGAAATGGAAAAACAGAATCTATCTGAATGAAATGATCTAGGAATAAAAACCTACATTTGGCAATACTCCAAAAATGTACCTATACATACAGTTCACTGCAGAAATGAACACTAAAGGCAATAAAACACAATTTGTATTATTTTTCACACAACTCATGATTACAGGGGCATTTATCAATTAATAATTACTTATTTTCATGTGTTTCCTTGCACAATACTGTGTTATGACCTCAAAGCACTTTTGCACTTATCAAAATGTAAACTAATATATTTTGATGTTTGTGTCACATAACAAGTGCCATGCATGATTTTTCAAATGTTGTAAACATGCTTGGTAGCACACCTCGTAAAGTATTGCGATGTGAAGAGCTAGTCCTTTAAAACATTAATCACAAAATTTAATAAAAGTGCTCAAAGACCTGAAGAAACAAGCTAAAACAGCATTTTTAACTCAAGTTTGTTTTTGTTAACACTTGGTTAGCTTGTTTCTATTGATTACATTATTTTCAAAAGCAGCAGAGCACAAGTTGTTTCATTTCCGACCTGTAACAATAAAATATTGCCAGATTCACATCGATCTGTTCTGGGTGAAACTGAATACGGTTTTATCGACACTCGTACAGAAACGTACAGAACATAATGAAATAGCATTTTGAAGAAATGTTGCCACAGGCACATTTTCCAGCTTGCGTGGGTTAAAAAAATGACAAAAATAAAGCTTTGCAATGTCACAAGACAGTCTAGACCACATAAGGATAATGTCAATCCATTTATGTGTTATGAGCATGTTCTACTGACAATCTCACTGTTCACAAATCTCTTTCATTTGTAAAGGACATCACAGGAAGTGTAATGTATTAAAGAACCTTTCTTTCCCCATCCTTCTAGCTCCTCTTTGAAGGAGTACTATCTGACTGGCCATCAGAGAGGCCTGAGTCAGTGGTCGCCTTGGCCTCAGAACAGCTCCAGAAAGCACACACAAGGGGGATTTACAAAGACAGGAACTCTCACTTAGGAGGTATTAAGCTGTCCCGCATAAAGAAGTTAATGGTGGGGCAGCTGGTGCCATAACGTTCGCCTCCATTGAGCTCAAAAGACAACACAAGATAAGCGGTAGATTAGCTCTCACCCACACACAGGCAGTCCGTACCAGTTACCACACATGCCCTCTGTGCTTAACTAAACACTTAGAGCCCAAGATAAATAGAGAGCATGGGAAAAGTGGTCAGCTTTTATGGACATACCAAGCGGAGATTTTGTAGAGGCCAGCATTTTTAGGCTTTAAGGTCAATTTTAAGAAGATAAATCTCATCCTGTCCTCTTCTGTCTGTCTTTTTTTTTCATGTTACATCTAACACACACGCACACATCTGCATACATGCATTTACATATGACTTCCTCACTCATTTTACTTACTAGTGAATCTGCAAATATTTTAATTGCACTAATAAATATGCACTTTCCCCTCAAAGTACAATAAACAGTCAACCATTTTTTTCAAGAAAAGGATGAAGCATCCACATCACATTTGGTTGTTTCACTGATTATCTCTAAAAATAACCTAAGTTTCTTCTTTTATTCTCCATGCTTAAAGCTATCAGGATATTGGCAAATACTGCTCATTGTTTAAAGCTAGTTGTTTAGCAACATGTTTGTTGCTAGGCACATTTGTTACTTTAGGCCTAATGGTTGTATTGCGTCATGCTGGTACCCTGTTTGTAAAGCTGTTGTTGATTAAAGCTATTTGATTTATGAAACGTACTTGCTGCTTAAGCCTCATCTAGTTTTGGAAATGCTGTTTCTTTAAGCTTATCCAACTATTATTTCCAACACACTGTGTTTAAGTTAGCAACAGACATAATAACTGTATGTACACAGTATGTACATTTCGTTACTAAAGGTTGCTATTCAAATGTTAGCAACAATATATGGGTAAGGGCAACAAACTTGTTGCTTAATCTTCAGTTATTGGCCATATGCTTGTTGCTTAATCTTTTCAGGTACTGTAGGGGCCTGCTGCTCTTCTCGCCCTCTTATTAAAGAAGAGCACCCCCTTTGCTGCTACTCTCCTCCTGTAAGGGGCATGCTGCCACAGTCTTTCTTATTTCAGAAGATCATGCTTCTCCTTTCAGATTTGCCAAAGGTTTGTGGTTGTGGGTGTCAGCCTGTTCATTTGGGGAGTTATTACTCTTCTCTCTACTTATTCATGACATGCTGCATTGATGAGCTGGAAGTTTTGCCCAGAACAGTTCGTATTTAATACTTATAAAATATTAATATTTAATTACCTTTAATAGATTACACTTTGCAAATGGTCTGTGAGATGTGTTCTGACATACAGACGTCACCAGCGTGTGGTGTTTTGAGCATTTCAGTGAATCAGTAAAGCCATTTGCAAAGCAGTTGGTGAATTGATACAAAGTTTTGAAAAAGCTGAATTAAACTTGTTTCAAAATTGACGAACCTCTCACTGTTATTGATCTGAACTGAACCAACACTGAATTGACTAAAGCTGAATAATGACATTGTCTTTTATCGTTGCTTTGCAGCAGAATCTGAATGGTCTCCTTAGTTGAGTTTCGGTTATTGATTGGATTATTTTCCTCTTTATCACCATGAAGCTGTTTTGACACAATCTGTATTGTATAAATCATTAAAGGTCACTATCTTGTCTTGTGGACATCATGAATTATGAATGGCTTGCCTTTGGCAGACAGAGGGCACTTCTTCTCTCCTCAGCTGAGATCTGCTGCTGGAGCTGAAGAAAGTGTCAGAGTGAAGACAATGATCTGTAGACTCAACATGACCCAGTAACCAATCATCATCTGCCATGAGTAACAAGCAGACATGTCACTGAGCATTTGTTTGAGTGGCTCTATCTAGTGTATTTGGTACATTACATGCATTACATACTGTTATTTTATTTTTTTTTACGTTTTGTTTGAATATGTTAGTCAAGGAATAATCAGAATGATTGGCAGACAGTTCGATTTCAATTAGTGAAAGTGACAGCTCAACAACAAGATACTTTCCTGAGTGGAAAAACTGTCATGTAGTCGAGAGAGTGTTCATGAACAGGAGTCCCTGAATCTCTTTAAAAAGTACTTTTAAACGTTTTTCCTTTGCAATTTTGAACAGTTTTCTGTACAGATGACAAAGTTGTCAAAACAATCCCATTCATACGGATCAGCAAAAACATTGTGTAATGCATACCAGGCCAGAAGCGAAAACCAACACAAGTGTCTGCACACATACACATTCTTCTACCGGGTGGTAAATACAAATATTCACGATTTTAAAAGCATGCATGTTCATGACTTCACCATTTTCACAAATTTGTATTCTTGTAGTTTACAAGAATGGGATAGCGATGCTGTTTTTAAAAACTTGCACTTTGAAAGCTGATTTCAAATCTTTGCATTTTTAAGGACCCCAAAACGCACATGTTGTGAAATAGATGGCCAAAACACAATCACACACACACACACACACACACACACAAATCAGGTTTTAGTTGAAAATTGTGTTGTGTTAATGCCCCCTCAAGGGCAATATTTGTAATTTTAAATTGTACAATTGTAAAAAATACTACTTAGATAACAGCAAGTTCCCTTAATGTGTGTGTGTGTGTGTGTGTGTGTGTGTGTGTGTGATCTTTTAATACATACTGTGAAAAATGTACCCATGCATACGACTCGCTGGAGTTCCCAGTTGAAATGCCAAGGCAGTAAATGCCTACAACTTGTATTGCTTCAACTCTTTAGAGGGCCAGGTATTCCATTAAGGACAGGTATTCCATGGTGTCAAAACGTTAAACAAAGACAGAACAGCAGGAAAGACAAATAATTTTTGGTAAACGCCACTAAAGCAGCTAAGCCTCTGCTAATCTTTAACCCACCCCCACCTCCACCCGCCCCGTTCCCAGATCAAAGCCACCATCTACCTTGGGATTTGGCTTCTCAATTAGACAGATTAGTATCAAATCGATTTTTGATTTGCTTCCCATTGTTACATTCTCAGTGGGGAAGCAGGGGAGAGAAAAGGAGCACGTGAGTGACCCAGAAATGCTGGATGCAGTCCTGTAGAAAGAGAGGCTCCCATGGAATGGGGCCCCCTGTATTTGGAGGCCCCGGAAACATGCGTTAATGGCCAGGCACAGACGTTTGTGAGGAACAAAAGGCAGCAGCTCAGCTTTTATTCCTGCTTGCCTTTGTTTCAGAGCCACTAGATGTGGACAAGAGTGCCTGCCAAGTGACTTTACATGAGAATTTTGTTTGAATGAAGTGTTTCTCTAATGGTGAAGTGTCCGGGCATGTCTATATGTGTGTTCTTGGATGAGTAAGTCTTCAATGTGCACACAGTTGTAAATTCACAGAAAGCATAGGGGGTTAGTTGATGAGGTAAATGTAATATTTTATTTGAGAAGCTCAGAATTGCTGGAAATCTGCTGACAGCACACATTGTTTCTGTTTAATTCCAAGCCAGAGTGTGGAGGTCCAAAATAAATCACCCTGAGAAAAGTACACAACTTTCTCAATTCTGTCGAGTTGTACAATGCTTTATGTAATATACTGTGTTATCATAATGAGATATTGTTTAAAAGATCATTAAGTATGAATTAAACTCCCTCTTTTCCAACAATAGTGTTCACCCCCCCCCCCCCCCCCCCCAAAAAAGAAAACTCCCTCTAGTTATTACAGTCTGTGCAGTAAAAGTACCTTAGTAATAGTTTGTAAAACACAAAGTCAGCATTAGGAGAAAAAGAAAATGACAGAAATAAATGCCTCTTACACAGTTTGAAGAACATCTCTCAAATTCAAAATGAGACTTGTAAATTATAAGTGTCAGTTAAAGGACTTCAGGAGGTCCAATGAAATATTATACAAAATATTATATAATAAATCTTTAAACTATATATTATTTATATTATACATGAATATAGCATTATATTATTTATTGCAAGTTTGCAAAATCCTAAATCTTGTTGGACTGTTCTATTTCAAATTATTTTAGGATTTTTTTAAATATGATTTTACCTAGAATTTTCTATAACTATGTAAAAACACTTTGTGTAATAAATTTTATTTATTTATTTATTTTTTGTTTTAGGGCTGTTTGATTTGGGGGGAAATCTAAATGTGATTTTCCTGACCAAAAAAATAAATAAATTAATAATAATAAAATGCAATTCTGATTTCGATCCACATTTTCTGTGTTTGTTTCCAGGGCTGCAATTTGGCTAAATTTTTGTGAGATATGTATCAATAATAATAATAATAATAATAATAATAATAATAATAATAATAATAATAATAATAATAATAATAATATTACTGAATAAAATAAGACAATAAATATTACTATTGTAAAATAAAAAATGAAGAAAAATAATACATTAAAGGGATACTCCACTCCAAAATAAAAATTTGTCATTCAACTAAATCATTCAGTTGGGACTAACTAGTTAGGAACCAAACTTTGTTTTATATTTATTAATAAGACTAGGTAATGATAAACTCAGGTTTGGGTTCCCTAATGTAGTAATTACAGAATATATTATTGGGTGCAGTCTTGGTGCCACCTTCGATACCATGACTGAGGTGAGACCCTTGAGCAAGGCACTGGACCCCTAACTGCTCTCCACTGCTCCAGGTGTTTGTTCACCGTGTGTGTGTTTGTGTACTTGAATGGGTTAAATGCAGAACACAAATTCCGAGTATGGGACACCGTCACATCACTCAATCACACATTACAGGGTTGAATGATCTGGTGTTTAAATTATAAGACTACATTTATTTATTTAGTCATTTATCAGATGCTTTTATCCAAAGCGACTTACAAATGAGGACAACCTCAGCAATCAATTTTAGTATTAAAATAATTATAATATAATATAACTAAAAATAAATAAACAGATCCAAAACTAAAAGCTAAAACTTTATAAATACTACCTATACACATTTTAAAAATAAATAAATTAGACAAAAATGACAAATGCATACAATAAAATTTCAAAACATAACATTTAAATGAAAAACAAAAAGAGCTACAAAATATTAAAAATATTAAAGAACAAAATGTATAAGAGTATAATAATGATTATATATATATATATATATATATATATATATATATATATATATATATATATATATATATATATATATATATATATATATATTAATTTCCATTTAGTTTGTTGAAGTATTAAAATAACTAAAATGAAATGATCTTAAACTTAATAAAAGACCTATACAGACATAATTAATTCAGACATAATTGAAGTAAAATTCAAATAAATAACAAATACAAGTAATACAAATCAAACAAGAGTAGTTTATCAGTGATCCTAAAAATAACACTGCTAAAATAACACATGCTAAAAAAACAACGTACTTACACATAGTAAGAGATTATTATAAAAACTGAAACAAACGTGAAACAAGTAGTAGGAAAGAGGAGGAATAAAAAGAGATACTTATGCTTTGCCAGTGCCCCTGCCCGGTGGAGTCGAGGAGGCCTTCACATGATGGCTGCCGCGACCACTGGCGTGGTAAACTAAGCTTTTTTATACCCATCTACCAAAATACTAAATTAATTCAGCTGGACACACTTTTCTTATTTTTTCTACAACAACTGGCCAAGCCAGCACAGACACTGACAAAATACTTGATACTATGTAATTTCCTTGGTGTCACAATTTTATGGAATATCTCTGGTTTTAGTAAGGGGAAAATACCTCTGGAACCATGATGTGAGACAGAAAAATGTGTCAGCATTCTGACACATACCATTGAGAAAGTGAAAACCAGGCATCACAGAAAACTGGCAAGTATGGATGAGAGCTCTAGTTTAAAGAAACTAAGGGCAAAAAAAAAAAAAAAAAAAAAAAAAATATATATATATATATATATATATATATATATATATAACACTGCTAAACAACAGAGTTACCACAGAGTATGAAATTGTGTCTCACTTTACTCAACCCGACATACTCTTCACTTTTCTCCATTTATACTCGGTGATCTACCCTTTTGCTCATGTCAAAGCCAGCACCAAAACCATGTAAAAATCCCAGGAACTTAAAGTTTAGAAGTAATATTTTTCAGTCAGACTTCATATGGTAGTGATGCATTTCGCATTCTGTCCCAGAGAGATCCAGTTTTCCACTATTTTTGTTTGCCTGTATATACACAGTTTATCAGTAGTCCAGATGGATTTTTGAAAATCAGTGTAAGGGGAAAAAAAATTATGTCTGTACAAAGTGTCACATGATCAAGGTCATTCATTTACTTGCATTGATTATTGACCATTATGTCTTTTATTTTACATCATGTATCTTTGTTTTGAATGGGTCTGAATCCTTAAACTCTGTTTAAATCTGATTGGAATCCCAGATTTTACATGTGGTCTCAGATGTTTGGACCCCACTGTGTGAGGATTTAGGCAAATATTCACTCAACCCAAAGGAGGAAATGACAGTAGTCTGGATACACATCTGAGTCCTGTCCTTGTCATGCTGTAGACATCATCGGTGACTTTTCAATTGAGAGATCTCACGATCAGAGACGCGGTGATGTAACGTCCTGCTCTGAGTAAAAGGCTCGGCTGAGTGCTAGAACCCACGTGTGTCTGTGTATTGCATACGAGACTGTAAACAGAGGAGGACTCATCCAGTGTGTGCTCATCCATTACTCTTCTGAGTCATCATCTACGTCTGGAAAAACAACTACTCCTCTCCTGACCCAATGGACTACTCGCACTGAACTTCATGATGTACTTCCGATTTGAAATATCACGGCTAGCTTGTTACGTCTGTTTATGTGTTGTAGTCGCATAATTCCCAATGTGCCGTTTAAAATGAATTTCTGCCGGAGTATTTTAAAATCTGGACTTGTTTAGAGATGGAAGAAATATTCTGAACATTACTGTGGAGCTTTCGTAGGTTTTAATCGGAGAAAGCAGTGGTAGCTAGAGAACATATAACATTGTTTCACCGTGGATCAGCTTGAAGTGCAAATGACAGAGGGCTGAAGGAGACTAGTGAAGGGTTTGGGTGTCAGCGCTCTAAACACTACACCCTGTAAACACTGTGTTCAGTGTGTGGGAGAGACCAGAGAACCCTGATGAACCCATCATTCTAAGAATAAGAACAAACTCACATTTGTTTCTGTATACGGTGTCCGTTGTGTCTTAGAAAATGATTTAGTTATATAGTATGTGGAATTTTAGAACATCTCTTCAGGGATATCACTGGAAAAGTGTGGACAGGCATTGTGTGTTGTGATTCATGCACTGGTCATCACTGATAATGATACAATGTATTATGTTCTCTTTATAGTCTATACACTACTGGTCAAAAGTTTGGGGTCAGTAAGAATTTTTTTGTTTGTTTTAATTATTATTATTAAATTATTATTATTATTATTATTATTTCTTTTTTTTTTATGTTTTTGAGAGAAGTATCCTGTCTACAACGAATTAGCTTCCCCGACACTCATTTATTCCCTCATTTTAGTAAAATTGTGAGAGTGTTGTACAATTCCATTTCCTTGTTTTAAATGAATAAAGTCCTGCCTAAAATTTCGATTTCTTTTTCCTCTGCATGTCATGTGCAAGACTCTATTTTTCAAGATTCACAGATGAATAGAACGTTCGAAAGAACAGCGTTTATTTGAAATAGAAATATTTGTAACATTAGAAATGTCTTAAATGGTACTTTTGATCAATCTAATACATCCTTGATGAATAAATAATAATAATATGTCCCTATATGAACTTAAACAGATTCCCTTGCATATAAATTTTTACTGGAAGAAAAAAAAAACTAATTTGTTGTCACATTGGAATACATTTCTTATATTTTTCAAGATGCAACAGTACAGCAACACTGTGGATACAAATGTTAGAATGCACTTTTGTTTTAATATGTTTGTGTAGCACTATGACTGGGTGGAATTAAACGCTCATGCTGCTCTGTTACTCTCATCAGGAAGTCCACCAGTGAGGTCAGTGGGAGTTGTGATCCTGGGTGGTCATGCTGTGGTCAGAACTATGGTCTTAATAATATACTCTATTTACGTCTGAAGCAGCTGTACATGACAGTACATGTGTCATATAACTCGTATGAAGAGTGGGAGGTGAATGACCAAAGAGAAAGGGATGAGTGTTAAAGATAATATCTTGCTCATGTTTATGAAGTGATTGACTCATGGGAAGCCATATTTCCATACATGGATGAAAGGTATCTGGTCCAGGCGCACAAAGGAAGACAAATATTAATCTACTCTTATCACATCCTGTATGTGTTTGTCTAAAGAAACTCAACTGGCTGTTTTTTGATCTGTTCTAAATTATTATAAATATAATTTTAAACGGTATCTGGCATCTTGCAGTATTTCCTTCAATATAGGAATATATACTGTATGCTTAATGGGTCCCAATAATCTCAGACCTCAGACATGCTTCTATTTTGTAACTTTACTAATTTCAAAGAACTTTGTCAGCAAAACCATTTCTGTGAAGTTTATACTTCTTGAATTCAATTCGTATGTGGCTTGTCCTTTTCTTTAATGACAGCAGCACTTAAACTTTCATGGGTAATTTTAATTATACTTATATCCTTCAATGACTTTTGGACCAAATTGTGCATATATATTTCCTTATTCAGTATATTTGTAGGTATTCATAGTATATTTGCAGTCCATTCACATTCAAATCATAATAGGTAATAGGTAATCTCTGTTTTAATTTCGTATTTTTAGTGTGGCTGTAATGGCTAAATTATTAATTTGTCCAAAACTCATTGTATCGTTTCATCTTATTTTCATTCTTCCAATAAATGCAAAAGGAGCTCAGAAGACTTAAATTGTAATTATTTATGTTTTGTTTTTACTATCTTTGGGATATTATATTTTGATTAAAATCTATATTCTGTTTTCATTTAAATGTAGTTAAAGTTGTAGTAACGTGGTTTTTTTTGTCATTTTTGTTTAGTTTATTTCAGTTTTGGACATTTTAAGACATCAAGTTAATCTGAATAAAAATTACATTGCTTTGTCAGGCTTTTTTGAATGAATGTTTATTTTATTTAAAGTAACGGTTACGCACACTATGCTACGTAAGCTTGCCTATGTATATTTTACTGTATGGTTGCGTTCGTATGCATATTTAGTCTGTTTCAGATGTGAAGTTCATTGGAGGATCTTCCTGTCACTCTGCTGATGTAGGACGCTGACGTCTGTGATTGCGCCACCAATGGCCTGCAGCCGTTAATGGTGAATAGTCTGGGCTGGGCGATGATATGGCTCTGTGAGAAGTCTGACCAGTCTGAGAGTCTGTTTTGTTGCAGTAGTATCAGTGTTTTGCTTGTTGTTGACTATGACTTTGATGTGCGTGTTACACCTGTTTGATGTCTTCCGATCAAGATGTCTGTTGTGAAACTCCTGTCTAGTCACTGATGAGAGTTGTGCAAACTGTATTGGAGAGGTTGTGAGTAAAGTAAGCATGTCTTGAGATTTACATCATGTAGGTTTTCCTTACTGTATTAGATACACCAGGCTAGAGCGAGAGGTGCTAATTTTTTAGGTTAGCCATTGCGTCTTGTACACTGAAGATATTTGTTTCTACATTTTCTCTTGATAGATAGTTTAGTTTGGTTAACCTTAGTTATTGGGAGTTTGTGTTTTTGTTTAGTTTTTTTATTTTTTATTTAAGCATTTCTCGCTCCCTTCTCTCCTTCAAACTGCTCCCGACTGTCATTCACTGATTGTACATGTTGTAAATATTTACTTGACAACTTCACTCTCTCTCAAGCACTTTAAAAGAAAATTAAACAGTGTGACTAAATTATTGATTATGTGGCCGTTTTCTTCCCTTGTGCAGTTCCCTCCCATCTTGATATATACACATACTTAAAATTTTGTATATTATGTCTAACAAGATTCCTAGACGAGCCATAACTGATTAATGAGGGATGTAACGTAACATTTTTGTATTTAAATTTTTATATGTTTGAGAGATTAGAGTTTTATTTTATATATAGCTTTAGTTAACTGTATAAACTTGTCTCACGCCACATTTTTTTTTCCCTGTCTAAAAATATTTTGAAATGAAAAGAGAAAAGGTGATTTGGGTTTGATGTAACATGAGGATGAGTAAATGTTGACCGGCGTTTTGGGTGAACTATTGCTTGGAACGTCTTGGTAATGTTGGATCCATTTTTCAAAAAACATCAAAATCCACTGACATATATTTGTTTAAATTGTTTTTGGACCGTTTTATTATTTTTTCTAAATAATATTAAAGATAAATTCTAAATGGTGCTTGATCTGTGCATATTTCTCTCCTAATTCAGACAAGATGACTTTTTCACAGGAGAAAGGACTATTATGGATAGAGGACTATTTAACAAAGTTTTTTTTTAAGTCTCTCTCTCTCTCTCTCTATAGATACTTATATATTTTGTTCTCTTCAAGCTAAAGACTGGCACTAGCACAGAGGGCAATGCTTTGACATGAGCTCATTGACTTCCTCTCCCACCCATTTCCACAAACACTGCCAGTAAAATAATGTCACAACTCTGTCCCTTAGCCAAACAGCATCAACTTTTCATTAAAGGGGGGGTGAAATGCTCGTTTTCACTCAATATCCTGTTATTCTTGAGTACCTATAGAGTAGTACTGCATCCTTCATAACTCCAAAAAGTCTTTAGTTTTATTATATTCATAAGAGAAAGATAGTCTGTACCGATTTTTCCCGGAAAAACACGACCGACTGGAGGCGTGACGTGTGGGCGGAGCTAAAGAATCATGAGCGCCAGTAGGCTTTTGCGTTGAGAGCGTTTGGAAGCTGTGACATTAAAGTGAGGAAAAAAACATCATCCAAAACAAACCATGGCTAACAGTCAGATTCAGCCGTTTATTTATGATCCAGAATCAGATCCCGAGGCTGAAACTGAACGAGAGCAGCAGCAGCAACGACTCGCTCACGAGCGAGGCTCGAACCCGGGTCTCCGATGGCAGGCGGACGCACTAACAAGGGGGCAGAGATATATGAAGCAGTTTTACTCACCGCCTGCGGTTCCAACACACGATTGTGACCCTTTTTCATTGGGATTGCATCATCCTTAAGAAATAAACGATACGCAAATACGTCGTCAAACTGGGCCTTGTTTGTAAAACAAGCATCTTCGAAATGCAGGGAACAAACACAAACACTTGCACAACTCCGTTGATGCTCTGTAAAAATAAACTCCACCCACTGGTCCCTTAATGCTGTTTTTACTTTGGTAATCTGTTCAGGGTTGTCTTGCCCTGGCAACCAAAAACACACTTCTTTTGTGACATTTCGCGACGCTCTCGCTCTGATCAGTGAAGTCTGTTGTGCTCTCAGTGCTCTGCTATACGGGAGCGCGCGCTCTTCCGGCAGAAGTGCCTTAGCACCCATATAAGGAAATTCCGCTCTATCTAACGTCACACAGAGCCATACTCGAAAAAAAACTTTCCGAAACTTGTGACAAACTGGAAGGAGTATTTTTGGAACAGAAATACTCCTTCAAATGTACTTAATTATGTATCTTAATTTTTGAAACTTTTTCCATGTTTAGCATGGGAATCCAACTCTTTAACATGAAATAGCATTTCACCCCCCCCCCCCCCCCTTTAAATAACGCAATTATAACCTCTTTGAAAAGTGAGAAAAGGCAAGGTTTAAAGCAGGCTTTGATGTCTGAAGGAAGCATTAATGAACACAGAATGATTTGTTAGCGCTTTCAGGCCTGCTGGTATATGAATGTTTATAGAGCTGAGAATGAGCCTAGCCAAGAGAATAAAAGAAGCCTATAAACAATGGAAGCCTGGAAGAGTCTGACACACCTCTCAACACTTCACCTTTACAAGAAAATGTGATTGTGGCTTTCTACTCATCTGAGCTCAGCAGGCCACTGTGAAAGGAGGAGATGAGTGTTTGGCAGGGTTATTATAGTTAACTAAAACTATACACTCTAATAATGATATCTTCAGTAAGTCATGGCAACTTATGTTTTTGCATTATTTTAATTTACCTCATCAAAATAAGTTTTTTTTATTTAATTTTTTTATTCATATTTTGTTGTTTACATGCTATATGATATTAAACAAATTTTTATAGGTATTTAATTTTAAATGATGTGTACAATCAAGTATATATATAAAAAAAAAAAATGTAAAAAATTGAAGGCAATTGAAATCAAGTTTGAAAGTCGAAATATGTGAAAATATACAAAGAAACAAGAAAAAATAAATTTAAAACAAATATTAAAAGGTCCTATATCTAAGATTTTGACTCTACTAAAGCATAAAAATACCGTATTAATTATGCAGATATTTAAGAAACATGATAGGTCAACATACTTGTTTATTTGAAAAACAATGCTACTGTCAGTTATTCTTCTTTGAAAATGTGTGTTCCAGGTCGGAATGTCAATCTTTGTTTTGGTTGTATTTTGGAACCCCGAATTGCCAGCTGGCGGAAAACACAGCGTATTTCATTTCATTCATTGTCAAGTGCGCTCGTTCTTGTTTGTGTTGTCAATCTGGCAACCTGCATGTGCGTCAAGACAGGTTAGTTCAACCTCTCATTATCTATACTACATACAGTACCTTTAACTGAAAAAAAAAATCATATAAAAACCTTGTGGCATGGTCTAATTTTTATGTAAAAATCATGCAATTATAATTATACAATTACAAGTTTGTGTTAAAAATCTAAATGAAAATGAGAAATGTTCACCTATCAACTACACCGAGAAAAACAAAAAACTATTTTCACTAAGAAATATTACAAAATATTACATATTGCAAAATATTACAAAAGAAACAGCAAGTAAAAAGTACAAAGTGAAAAAGTACAGAGCCTGAAATAACTAAAACTGAAAAAAAAATAAAATAAAAAAAAAATATATATATATATATACACAACCTAAATCAAAAATATATAACGATATCTCAATGACAAAACAAATAAAAAAAAATAGATAGAAAACAAACACTAGTGTTGTGATATGTACACAATGTGAGGTTTATAGTGATGCTTATCAAATGGAGGGTCACAACCTGAAAATGGTTCATAGTCTGTGACTGCTGGATCACACACAGTAGAGAATACTTAACGCATTAAATAAAACATTTAGGCTAAATTTCTGAATAGTTTGGAGATCAAAAAAAAAAAAAAGAAAAAAAGAAAAGTTGGCTTGTTGACTTTTGAAAAGAGAGAAAATGCTCCCTTTATAATTTGTTGTGAAAGTCAAAGTTTGTGCATCCAGTAAAACATATGGACACAATTAATCTGTCATTTGGTAGAAACCAAATCAGAAAAATGTAACACTGACAGTTGGATGACAAGCCCTCATCCACTAAAATGATGAACAAATCTCCACAAGGTAAGAGAAAATACAACCTGGACAACTTTAAATACAGGTTTACATGCAGAATAAACATCGTTTGTGCTGACAATGTGTACTGTGCAGTGAATTATTGGTTGGTGAGAGCCTAAAAATGTATGAAATGTAAGTGATGTTTACAAACCAATACTGTGCAACTCATGCTGATATTAAAGCATTTCAGCATTTGATTCCTAACGATCTTTTGGTACAATTTTGGTACTGTGTTGGTCCACCACGTGATTTCCAGCTGAACTAGTCATCAGGCTGTGTTTTATAGCAGGTCCAGTGGTCAGTGAGCTGTCATCAGTGTCTCGATGCTCCTCATGTGGACACTTTTAAAATGTGTGAGCTGATTTGTGGTCTGCAGAGGCTACAGGGCAAATGTCACTCAACAACCTGCATCTTATGATGTTTGGCCAATGACCTACCCTTTCCCTGGTACCTCCTAAACTTTTCAAATGAAATCCTACAAACTTTTTTATAGAGCTGCCTTGATATTTAATTAATATTTTATTCCTTACTGTTTCTTGTGAGTCTTGTCATTATTTAACATTTCCTGTACCTTCTGAGTCTCACCAGAAATACGCAAGTTTGCTTTGCAATTGAGTTTGATGGTTGTCAAAGGATTACCTTTTTGATATTAACTCTTTTGCAGCCATTGACGTAATTTTCCAGTTTATTGTGTTTTCACTTGTACGGTAGGAGGCGCTATTACAAATCTTCTGAATCTCTGGATTAAAACAATTGAAGAATGCAAAATTATACTTCCTTCACGTGCTGTTTATAAAACACCTGCTACAAATTATTGTTAATATATTAAAATAGGCATACTTTAACTTCCTCCAGTCCATCACTGGCCTTCAGTCCATGGCAGTCTGCCAGACAGTGTCTAAACACGTTGGGTCATTTGCCTTCAAGATAATTTCTAAAGATTCTCAAATGCAGAATGTTCCCTGATGTAGTATTTTGACTATGATAGGATGATGTCTGCTGACATCAATTACATAATGTGTCAGAAATTAACTAAACAGCGGTTTGTATGAATATTTCATCTGCAGATACCATGATAGTTCCCAGTTGGTTTTGATTTAGATGCTTCTTTCAAGAAGTGTATATTTATTCTTCTGCAGCTGTATTGAACACATTTTCTCCATAGACTTACTGGTAATGATGAGGAGCTCCTCTGAGAGAGGGTGGGAACGAAGCACACTGTCATGGCTAACGGTCCAGATTCAACACCTCATTTGAATGTTTTCTGTGTTGTTAAGGAACATGGACTTCTAGACCTGCAAATAGTGTTTGCTGGTTTCTGAAGGTAAGGAACATGCTCTTTCTAAAAATCTGTCCTCTCAATCCAGGTGCCAAATTAAATTAAATTGTAAAAAGTGTGCTGTCTATCTTTATCACGTGTCAATTTATTTTATATTGTATCTAATGCAGTGACATTCAGAGATTTCTAATTGTCACTTAAGTGTCCAAACATTTTTAAAGGCCATTTCATAACAAGAGGGAATTTGATTATCAGAAACACTACACTAGTTGTACTTAAGTTTTCAAAGAGGGTTATTTAATGTCAGCCACCATCAGTGCTTTCCGCCAATTTTCTTTCCCTCCACCCTGAAACCATCAGATGTGGAGAGACTTGTGTGCGTAGCGTATGCCAGATAGCTCTGTCATAATGACGTTATTATGTAGGTGTTGATGCTGTGTGTTTACAGCTCACATGGCCTCTTTGTAAAACAGATCAGTTGTGTTTTGTTCTTAAAATTTCCCAGCCTCTCCAAAATTGACATTCTTACGAGCCTTTGGTGTAAACGAGACCCTTAATTACTAGCTAACCTGGCATTAGTTGTTCTCTAGTCAAACAGCAGCCCTTGTTAGTTTGTAATGATGTCTGTTTTTTTTTTTTTTTTTGAAAGAATTATCTTCTTCTGACCAAGGTTGTATTTATTTGATTTAAAAACGCATTACTGTGAAATATAAAAATTAAATAAAAGAAAAGATTGGTTACTATGTGAATATGTGTCACGCTGTCAGTCTCTGTTTTCCTGGATGTTCCCTTGTGAGCACACTTCTCCTTAGGCACTTCACCATAGGCACTTTAATTCCTCTAGTCTGGTTCTGTCTTCACAGTAATTGCACTCCAATTAAATCGCACAGGTGCTGACAATCCTTTGTCATTAGTCTCCCTATGTATAGCTGTCTTTCTCTGTCATCTGTATGGAGTCCTTACCCTATGTGCTTATGTTCTCGTCTCCCAAAACTTCCCCTTACCTTCTCGTCCTCCGAGTTTCCTATCCGTTTCATCCGGTTCCCTTTTTTGTTTTGTTTGTCTCTCAAGACAGTTTATTTTGTAGAAAAGTTAAATTTATTTTTGTTTAAGAAAGTTAAAGTATTATCAACACTGATAATAAGAAGAAGTCAGCATGTTAGAATGATTTCTGAAAGATTGTGTGATACTGAAGACTGGAGAAATAATGCTGAAAATACAGCTAGCAATAAATTGCATTTTAAAATATGTGACCCTGCCTGTGAAAACCCAGCTAAAGTTTTGATGCTTTGAAACTTTGATGCTTGTTGTTTCATTATTAGATTTTGAGAATTTAGCCTGGATTTCACAGACAGGTTCACATATATTCAAACATAAAACAGCTATTTTAAATTTGAAATTATATATATATAGCAGAACTTTTAGGCAGGATTCTCATGCTTTTGTTAGTGTGTGCGTGTTGGCTTTACCAGTGCATTCAAGGGCACTCGTAAAACTGATGTTTGTTCAGATTTGTTTGCAGGGCGAGCGCGGAGAGGGTAAATCTATATCCTCTATATCGTTGCTTTTTTCGATAGTAATATCTTGAAGGTTCATATCTAGATATAGATACGATAATGATATATCGTTCAACCCTATTGTTTACTTGCTTTTTAAATTAGTCTTCCCATTAACACCATTATGTTGCTCAATCAGACAGAATTTTTTGCATGAACAAATCACTGCCAAACATAACCATTCATTTCCAATCATACGCCGAGTACCTTGGTCTGCGGAATTTTCATCGTGTGCTCCGCCCCACAGAGCGGGTATATAAGGCGTAGCGTGAGCAACTCGCATTAAAGTCTTCACTGAGGAGCCGAGCCAGTGACCCGGCCATTCAGCGGAACAGCAATGTGGCAAGGGGACGTAACGTCTCCGTTCCCTCCTTTAGGGAAAGAGGGTTACATACGTAACCGAGATGTTCCCTTTCAGTCAGTCACATTCAACGTTATGTCAGAAAGAGACTGATGAATGGGTTCCCTTAAAAAAATGCCACATGACTGTCTTCCAGTGACCTATGTGAGTGATAGCACCCTGTCGTGAGGCCAGGACGATTGAGGGCCTATAGCTTACACAGAATACACTGGGTAGTATATTCCAGTTGGATGTATGCTAGCAGGCTGCCTGCTTGTAGGAGGACTTACAAAGGCAGGTATCAACCAAAGGTGGTGATACACATGGACTCTGAGGTAACCAGCCCGCAGGGTGGAAGTTTCAATGACAGCAAGGGGCTTGCCAAGGGAAAGACACATGCTACGAAGAGACTTACTGTGGACATACACACGTGGGATTGCCCAGAAAGGGGAATCACAACACATGGAGACACCTAGTCCCACACAGGTCTGACCAAAGGGCATGTACACAAGTGCTGGACATCAACAGTGCTGGAGGAACCCGGGGTTCTGAACTGAGGAACTCACCTGAGGGGAAAAGCGCACGCATCCAATCTGCGGAGTGGAATGGCACAGCAAGCGGATTGACACCGAGCAGGTCCTTACTGGCCCGAAGGGGTGAGTACCAGGGAGGACACAGGCTCTACACAGAGATTTAGAGCCTTTCCCTTCTGCTGGCCTTTGTAACAGACAAAGAGCTGCACTGAGTTCTGTCTACTTGAGTGTGGAGTGCACGTACTGGACAGAGCAGCGACAGGGTTGGGTCTGCCTCCTCCAGGAGCAGCGCTTGCAAGTTCACCACCTGATCCCTAAAAGGAGTGGTGGGAACTTTGGGCACGTACCCAGGCCGGGGCCCAAGGCAACGTGAGAGCTGGCCGGCCTGAATTCCTGCAGGTACCCGACCCTCTTCACCAAAGCCAAAACCATCAGGAGCACAGTTTTCAATTATGAACTTTAGCTCTGCTGAGAGCAAGGATTCGAAGGGTGCCCTCTGCAGTGCCGAAAGAACCACTGCAAGGTCCCAAGAGGGGACTTGCTGAGGGCGAGGTGGATTGAGCCTCCTGGCCCCTCTCAGGAACCTGATGATCAGATCATGCTTCCCAAGAGACTTACCTTCAGCAGGGTCATGGTGAGCCGAAATGGCGGCCACATAGACTTTCAAGGTGGAAAGAGACAGCCTTTGTTCCAACCCTTCCTGAAGAAAGGAAATCACTGACCCGATCGGGCATTTCCAGGGATCCTCAAGACGTGAAGAACATCAAGTGACGAAGAGGTTCCACCTCAAAGCATAGGCATGTCTGGTGGACATGGCTCTAGCTGAAGTGATGGTTGCTACCACCTGAGGTAGCAAGGAACCTAAACCTTCCTTGACCCATCCAGAACCCACACATGTAGTTTCCAAAGATTGGACCAATCAGACGGGGCCAGAGGGTGCCCCATCTCTGAGAAAGAAGGTCTCTCCTTAGAGGAATTGGCCAGGGAGGGGCTGTCGCAAGGAGTACAAGTTCAGGGAACCAGGTCCTGCTGGGCCAAAAAGGCGCAACCATTAGGAGTTGCACCTTTTGAAGAAAAGAGATCCTCTGCACAGGGGAGAGTTTGCTCTTTTCCCAGTTGACCTGAAGACATAGCCGGGCGAGGTGTCTGAGCACGAGATCCTTGTGCTCGCACAACCATGCTCGAGAATGAGCTAAAATCAGCCAGTTGTTGAGGTAGTTGAGGATAAGGACACCTCATTCCCTGAGAGGAGCCAGGGCTCCCTCCGCGACTTTTGTGAATACACAGGGAGACAGGGACAACCTGAATGGGAGAACCTTGTACCGAAATGCCTGCCCCTCTGAAGCAAACCAAATAAATGGTGTGTGTCGAGGGAGAATGGAGACATGAAAGTATGCATCCTTCATGTCGATTGCTGCAAACCAATCCAACGGACGAATGCATTCAAAAATGCGCTTGGGTGTTAACATCTTGAACGGAAGTCTGTGAAGAGCACGGTTCAAGGCACGCAAGTCCAGGATTGGCAGTAACCCACCTGTTTTCTTGGGTACTATGAAGTAGGGGCTGTAAAAGCCGGACTTCATGTCGGCTGGAGGGACCGGTTCTATTACGCCCTTTGCCGGCAGGGTTGCAACTTCGGAGCGCATTACAGGAGCATCTTTGCCCACCATCGTCGCGTGAACACCCGAAACCTTGGGGGATGACGGGCGAACTGAATCGCATAGCTGAGCCTGATCGTTCGGATGAGCCAGCGGGATGACCTGGGGAGCTCTAGCCAGGCTCCCAGAAACTGATCCAGCGGGGCACACTGGGGCAGCGAGGTGGAGCAGACAGTCCCAGCATGGGAGGCATAGCGGGGGCATAGTGCGGGCACTCCTCTGTCTCCAAGTAGCAAAGAGGGCATGAGAAGGCAATGCTTTTTCAAAACTGGCAAGGGGAGAGGAGAATGAGATCAGCGAGGAAGCATGTTGCCAACTGTCGTTTGTTGCCTCTTGGGACCCGGAGGTAGAGTAGGGATATGCCGGCATCAAATTTTCCTCCGGGGAAGGACCGGTCCGGCTACCATCTCCTGACGAGCTGACGTCTCCAACTCCGGGTTGCCCGTCTCAGGAACACCGCTTGGCCTGACATTTTGCAGGTTTAGGGGCAGATACAGGATGCGCCGCCCTACTGCGGCTGTCTCCTTAAGGATCGCACAGTGACCTTCGTCACCTGGAGAGCAAGATCAGTGCCCACCTCCTGCAAAACCTCCTGTGTCAGCACTGCCCCCGTGCAGCTCTTTAAGCACCTTGGACTGGTAGACCTGAAGGGTGGCCATGGCGTGCAGGGCAGAGCTGGCCTGACCTGCAGCTCTGTAAGCCTTGGCCACAAGCGTGAATGAGAACTTACAGGCCTTGGAGGGCAGCTTGGGACCAAAACGCCATCCGAAGGCGCTCTGCGGACACAGTTGCATCACAACAGAATGCTCCACTGGGGGAATCCAATGGCTGCTCCGCCATTGAGGGCAGTGAAGGCGGAGAAAGTACCAGAACAATTTCGGGCAGTTAAAGGTGCCTTCCATGAACTGGGTCACTTCCTGGTGCACTTCCGGAAAGAAAGGAACCAGCGGGGGGTACTGGCGATCAGCACAAGCAGCCCCCAGGAACCAATCATCCAGTCTCGAGTGCTCAGTACAGGGTGGAGGATTCCACTCAAGCCCGATGCTCTCAGCTGCTCAGGAAAGCACGGCCGTCAGCTCGGGATCGGATTCGGGCAACTCTGGCATTCCCGAAGGGGGCAACGCAGCCGAATCCTCATCTCCTGAGGACTCAAGCCTGCCTTGTGATCCTCCCGAGCCCTGAATGAGTTGTCAGGAGCCTGAGAGGGTCCAGCAAACTCATCCGGAAACTCAACCGGCTGCGGCATTTGTGAGGGGGTGTGGCCAGAGGAGGCTGGCTCGTCTGGGAAGCTAAGATGGTAACCCTCAGATCACCCTGGCCACCAGCGGAAGTAACCCTCTTACGAGAAGAGGAGCTAGAATGGGATGTGGCAGAGGGATTTCTATACCTTGTAAGGTAATCGAGTCCCGATCTTAATGCCTAGATGGTCATGTCCCCACAATGAGAACATGAGCAATCCACAAACGCACTCTCAGCATGCTGAAAGCCCAGACACGTGACACAGAAATCATGGCCGTCACAAGGAGCTATATATCGACCGAACCCAGAAACACACGGGTGAAATGACATCTTTAAAAAGACACAAACTCAGCCCGTTCTCTTTTAGCTCAGTGGAAATAGCTCTTTTAAGTGCTGAAGCACTCAGGGGAACGCGGGAGCTGATACAAGAAACCCAGACGAATGTAGAACGTGACCAACTGAAAGGGAACTCAAGATACAAACACAGAGCGATATATATAGGGATTAACAAAGAACTAATCTAGACATCAAATCTTAAACTAGAAATCAATCTTAAACTTTTAAAACAAACTAGGGGATATTAGTAACCAAGAGATCCGGAAACAGGAAATACATTTTAGATAGAGTAAACATGATGCATGAAAGTACAGCCCATTCAGTTCTTCAGGGACAAAACATTGCTCATGAAATGTGATCTAAGACCTTACCTGTATATCTTATATTTATCCGGTTGAAGTGGGATGCAGAGGTTTTGTGGCTTCTCCTACCATCAGACTGCTGAAAGACCTTGGCATCCATGGACAGGCTCTGCGACAGACAATTAAATCAGTCTCTGAAGCGGCTGAAAGAAGCAGCCAGTGTATATGGATTAAAAGGAAGGACCCTTGTTGGGCTCAAAGAGCATCAACATGACCCACTCACTAATCCCCCCCACTCTATAACCCACTTGAGAACCCAGGTCACAACCCTCCATGAAGAGGGTGAACAAGGTATGCGGTCAGCTCTAGGCTTGACTCAGGGAAGAGGACGCCTCCTGCCTTGCATAGTCCCGTGGGCTGCGCCATTTAAACAACTAGGCAATTTTCATGATTGGGCATGGGACACAAGCTCAGGTTTGATCACCCTGTTGCTGGCCACCTTTGATGAGGGTGTTTAGTATTGAAAGGCCGAAACACCCCATGATTCAAAGGCATACTACTGATGATGTGTCCCAAATTTACATCTTTCCCATATCTGAGGTACAGCTCCCACGCCACTCTTAACATCAAGGCAAACCTCATGTGCATACCATCCATTGGCACAATGGACAGTTTAACATTACGTCCCGTGTTTTTTTGATTCACTTCCATTCTAGTTTCCATTTGCATCTATTTAATTATGCCTGACAAAGGTCCATACAGATGGCTTGTAAAAAGTAGAGCAACACAAATTTAAGCACTGAAATGTGTACTTGTACACACTGTGCTGCTTGTAAGTTTTGTATCTTGTAAGCATCTCCACCCATTTCCATCAGAGCAAATGCTGTATTGCCTATGGGTGGACTGAGCTAAGCTCAAAGGGGAGGTATCAGAGCATTACACAGGGACAGGACATCTGGAGGTTTTGACCACTCACAGAATTGGTTTAATTTAAACAGAATTATAAGAAAAATAGGCTAAGAAAAGTAAATAAATGTGATTTGTTTTAAACAAATTATTATACAGGAGTTCAGTGTGTCCTTAACTGTTAAAATTTAGTTTGAAAAACAACAAATTATGAAGATGCTGAGGGAAATGATGATGCTAATCAGGCCACTATACTGGAAAAAAATCAGGTGTGGTTGAGGATGATTATGAGAATATTGCACAAGAAGTTTGAAAAAGCCACAAATGAATTTTCCCTACAATTAACTGAATCAACAGACAATTCAGTGATCTCACACTTGCTGTCATCAGAATTTAATTTACAATTACTTTACGGGCATACATTCCTCTGAGGACAGCCATTTGACTAAAACAGCTCAAGCGAGTCTCCCCTACTGACTCACACCCCTCTAAAACCATCAGAGCATGATAGCCTTACCAGTTTCGTCAGTCTGGAAGAGCTGTTTACCACCAGCTGGTTCAAGCTGCAGGGATGATCTATTTTAGTATTACTATCACTGTTGCAACGTGTTTTAAACTTAAAGCGTGTGAAAAGTCATATTATTTTTCACCATTATTTTGACTGTGAGTCTACAAAACATGACGTTAGAAAGTGATTAGTGTGTGTGTAATTATGAGACTGTAATATTGTAATATTGCCTAAAGATTGTAATATTGCCTAAAGGTTGAATTATAATAAATACTTTGACTTTCAAGTCAGTGTTTTCAATTTTCAAGGTAACAAATGGCAACAATTATTCACAATATTCAACAGCACTTGTTTATGAAAGTTAAAAGAATAAAAAAAAAACACTTTACATGTGATGCAAATATTAATGTCAATATGTGTCTGAAAAAAAGCAGAAATTTTTGGATTGATCCTTTTTTTCATCAAACTGTGCATCCAGTTTTCCATGGTTTAATATGTTGATGAGAGTGAACTTCACGACATAAACATAACTTGTTGTATATATGGACAGTTGTGTTTAAGAGAGTGTGCTTGTGTAACTGGAATTTACTAAGCAGAAGAAGGTCAATTGCTAGACTACTTCTGTAAGTGGGTGGATTTTTTTGGCGCCTAAACTCTGGAATAACCTACCTAACATTGTTCGGGAGGCAGACACACTCTTGCAGTTTAAATCTAGATTAAAGACCCATCTCTTTAACCTGGCTTACACATAACATACTAATATGCTTTTAATATCCAAATCCGTTAAAGGATTTTTAGGCTGCATTAATTAGGTAAACCGGAACCGGAAACACTTCACATAACACCCTATGTGCTTGCTACATCATTAGAAGAATGGCATCTACGCTAATATTTGTCTGTTTCTCTCTTGTTCCGAGGTCACCGTGGCCACCAGATCCAGTCTGTATCCAGATCAGAGGGTCACTGCAGTCACCCGGATCCAGTACGTATCCAGACATAATGGTGGATCAGCACCTAGAAAGGACCTCTACTGCCCTGAAAGACAGCGGAGACTAGGACAACTAGAGCCCCAGATACAGATCCCCTGTAAAGACCTCGTCTCAGAGGACCACCAGGACAAGACCACAGGAAACAGATGATTTTTCTGCATAATCTGACTCTGCTGCAGCCTGGAATTGAACTACTGGTTTCATCTGGTCAGAGGAGAACTGGCCCCCCAACTGAGCCTGGTTGTCCCAAGGTTTTTTTCTCCATTCTGTCACCGATGGAGTTTTGGTTCCTTGCCGCTGTCGCCTCTGGCTTGCTTAGTTGGGGTCACTTCATCTACAGCGATATCATTGACTTGATTGCAAATAAATGCACAGACACTATTTAAACTGAACAGGGATGACATAACTGAATTCAATGATGAACTGCCTTTAACTATCATTTTGCATTATTGAGACACTGTTTTCCAAATGAATGTTGTTCAGTGCTTTGACGCAATGTATTTTGTTTAAAGCGCTATATAAATAAAGGTGATTGATTGATTGATTGATTTACTTGAAAAAAAAATGTGCCCAAGACAGAACCTTGCTGAACACCTAAATATTATGTGTCTAAGAAATAATTTAACTTTGCACAATATGTAGTTGAAATCTATTGACTTGTGCTGAGAGCATATTGTTCATACTTAAAACAACCAAAACAGATGCAACATTGTAAAATCAATATTTTAAAAAAGTAAAAATTAATTTACTGACAATCTTTCTCTCCAGTGAATTGTTAATGGCTGTAATTGTATCATCAAGTGCTTATGTTAAACCTGAGAATCAGATCAGTGTTATTCTTTAATGAATCATTCAGATAATTTTGAACTGGATCAACTGATTCATTGACAGGATTCATTAAATTGCTTGTTCTCTTGTAGTTTTATGAAGAGAACAGATGTCAAGATTTTCAATTAATAACCGCTTAACTTTAGTCTCTTCCACAGTTATTTTTATATATACCTAGAATATAACACTCAAGTTACATGGGCCAATTTTACAGTACGTAATGGTGATATTGCATATTTTTTTAGGCTTGACACTGTGACACGTTTTTGATATCATTTCAAAAATGGGAATGAAATGCTAAACATCTTGTGTGGTGCTTTCTTAAGTTCTTAGGCCTCAAGAATTTGGAACTGCTAACCAACTGAAGTGAAAGAGGCTCCTAGCATTCATATATTTAAATTGAGTAATTATTGATATTCTAAACTTCTTGTCTACTGTATAATTTATAATGATGTTGTGTGAAATTGTATTTAAATAAATGTGTGGAAGTGTGTGGAAGACAAGGGATGGCGCAAACAGGCAGATGGATGCAGGAGGGGGGCTTTAGAAGAGGACGACCAGGAGAAGGCATGAACAAAAAGTCAAGTGAGGTGATGATGGTGGTAAGAGCAAGGGAGGAGCCTTGAGCAGGAGAGGATGGAAGGAAACCCAGACCACCGCCAGGACTGTACACCATGGGGATGACCAGAGGTGATGATGGCTTTGGAGGTGGAGTCCACCACACAGACAGAGAGACGAGGAGGTTGAGTGGCACCAAGCAGAGTGGGCCATAGAGCCGCAGACAGGCCGCAAGTCTGCAATCCAACCCAGGTGGAGCTGACTGACCAAGGGAACCCAGCAAGGCCGAATGGACAATGGTCCATGCTGCAATCGAGGGTGGGAGGAGCGGAAGTGCAGGAGCCTGGACGAGGTTGAGCAGAGCCATCTGAGGCTGGACTTCCACCGTCCAGACTCCTGCAACTGTGCTCCTCCATGATTTCCTCCCATCCTCAAGGTGGAGCCACGGGCTCTGATCAAATGCATTTTTCAAAGAATGAGTTCAATGTCGAATGGAACAGAATGCAGTATATTTTAAGTTCAATTCTATTTTGAACTGGAGATCATCTTCAAAAAGCAACGCTCATGTGTAAATTGTGGGAAAACAGCATGAGATATGACAGGTTGGACAAACATGATCATCTACATCTGCATACAGGGACCAGCATTTAACAGTACAGACATAATCCTCAAAGAGAAGTTAGAACAGTTTGAAGCACAGCTACTAAAAATATTGAAGTTGAAACAGAAATGTTGATGAACTAGTAGACCTATCTTTCAAATGGACCATTGGCACTCTGTCTACAATCTCAATTAGGAATGTCAACAGTTTCATTTTGGTTTGTTTGTGTATGTGTATATATTTTTTTAATTTTTTATTTGTAAGCTATGATAGCAATTTACTTGCATTATAAGAGTGATAGACTGCTACGGTTTCAGTTGAGAATCTTGGTTTATGTTCTACTGAAGAAACAACACTCACTAAAGAGAGACACTTTCATGACTATGTTTCTTAACATACTTAAGTGCGCTTTTAAAAAGTACACTTTTGATAATCTTTTTTAATGCTTTAAAGGTGTCCTATCATGCTCTTTTACAATGTCTTGAATTTGTTTTGGGGGTGTACTAGGACATGCTTGCATGCTTGGTGGTTCGAAAAACACATTATTTTTAACATAATTTACATTATCACAATGCCTTTCTTCCCATCCTGACACAAATGGCTCCATTAGATCAGGGTTTGATGAAGGCCCCCCTTCTGATAAGTGAAATGTGATGTGTCCCAGTGCGTTGTGATTGCCGAACTGTTTAGACATTGTTTCAGTACTGCCCCATCCCTTGCCAAAGCAGCAAGTTCCACTGTCTGCTCTGGTTTAGTTTAAGGATGGCGTCAATATGACATATAAATTTGAGCTGGATTAAGACCTAGAAAATATTGAACGAGAGGGTTGAGCAGAACCTTTCCACGCACGGTTATTGCAAGACATATTACAGTGGGTATATAGCTGCATCACTGTGTGGTATGGCGCCTGCAACCCATCCTGCTGGAAGACTCTTCAGCGCATTGTGAGAGCAGCTCAGAAGATCGCGTGTCTCTCTCCCCTCCCTCCAGGACATTTACGGAACCCGTCTCACCCGTAAAGTCCTCTGCTTCATAGGTGATCTCACTCATCCATCACACAGCTTCTTCAGTATGCTGCCATCAGGGAGGAGACTGCGGAGTCATCAGGCTGTCAGGAAGCTGACCTTCCCGACCTTTTTCCCCATGCACCACATCTGCATTGGTCTGTTCATTACCTCATTCAGCACTGACACTTTAACTAGACTAAATATGTTATTTTGCACTACAGTAATTATATCTGCACTGTTTACTTCACTGGTTTTCACTCTATCTGCCATGTGCCTTGTGCTGCTTTATTTATTTATGCTTTATTTTCTTTTTTAAAATGAACTTTTTGTATAGTTGTACTTTATAATTTATTATTTTATTATCTGTATTTAATGTTCTACTGTTACTGTTATCTGTATGCACCAAGGGTCTGAGAGTAATGCAGTTTCAATTCTCTGTATGTATGTACTGTACATGTGAAAGAATCAGAGATGTAACTACTAGAGAACCATACTTGAGTAAAAGTACAAGTGCTCTATCAAAAAGTGACTTGAGTAGAAGTGGAAGTGCTCTTTAAGCACCACACTTAAGTAGAAGTACTAAAGTATTCAAAATTTGTTGTACTGAAGTATTGCAAGTAGTCTATTTTAAAATTTACTACTCAAGTACTGAAAGTAAAAGTACAAGTATTGTGTTATGTAGTTATTAAAGAATGTAGTCATAAGTTTGAACATATTGTTTTTACTATTTAAAATGATTAACTTAAAGGACAATCACAATTCCTTTGACTGTAACTTTTTGTAAACAAAAAACGGTTACAGGGTTAGTTTGCCCAATTTGCAAAATTATGTCATAAATAACTTACCCTCATGTCGTTCCAAACCCAAAAGACCTTTGTTTATTTTTCGAACACAGTTTAAGATATTTTAGATTTAGTCCGAGAGCTCTCAGTCCCTCCATTGAAGCTGTGTGTATGGTCTACTGTCCATGTCCAGAAAGGTAAGAAAAACATCCTCAAAGTAGTGTGACATCATAGGGTCAGTTAGAATTGTTTGAAGCATCGAAAATACATTTTGGTCCAAAAATAGCAAAAAATACGACTTTATTCAGCATTGTCTTCTCTTCCATTTCTGTTGTCAGTCTAAGACAGTTCAAAACAAAGCAGTTTGTGATATCCGGTTCGCGAACGAATCATTCGATGTAACCGCATCTTTTTGAACCAGTTCACCAAATCAAACTGAATCGTTTTAAACGGTTTGCGTCTCCAATACGCATTAATCCACAAATGACTTAAGCTGTTAACTTGTTTAATGTGGCTGACACTCCCTCTTAGTTAAAACAAACCAATATCCCGGAGTAATTCATTTACTCAAACAGTTCACTTACTGAACTGATGTGAAGAGAGAATTGAAGATGAACACCGAGGCGAGCCAGATAACGAACAACAGACTGACTCACGAGTCAAGAACCGTTTCTGTCAGACGCGTCCGATTCGTGAACCGAGGAGCTGATGATACTGCGCATGTGTGATTCAGCGTGAAGCAGACCGACACATAGAGCGTCTGAACCGAACTGATTCTTTTGGTGATTGATTCTGAACTGATTCTGTGCTAATGTTATGAGCCCAGGTAAACCGAAGGCTTGCAGTAAACGCCAATGACGCCATTACGTCGAGCGCATAAGAACCGGTGAACTGTTTTCTTCAACTGGTTTATTGAATCGAACTGTCAGAAAGAACTAACGTTACTGGTCATCCGAAAACCGATGCAACCGGTTCTTGACTCGTGAACGAGTCATTATCTGGCTCGGCTCGGTGTTCATCTCTCTCTTCACAGCAGTTCAGTCAGCACGCGCAGTCTTCGCTCAATGATGTGCCAGCTTCATCAAACCTGCCATCTACAGTTTTGGCAGTGGTAATGTGGGTTTGTAATGGAATGATTCGTAACATTTTTCTAATTGTAATGAGTAACGACGCAGCACATAAAAAATATATCGGAGTAAAAGTATTAAACTCAGCGAAAATATGTACTGAAGTAAAAGTGTAAGTAGGAGAAAAAAATAATACTCTAGTAAAGTACAGATACCGCCTTTTAGTACTTAAGTACAGTAGTGAAGTAGTTCTACTTCGTTACTATACATCTCTGGAAAGAATTGACAATACAGCAGACTTTGCTTGACTAGACTAATAACTAGCAAAAACTAGACGGCTACAGCAGCACGCGTTCCGTTCCTTTCCCTTCCCTTTTCTTATTCCTTTCTTGTTTGTTTGTTTTCATTTGGACTGCATTCTGGTTTTGACCCTGGCATGTTTGACGACGATTTTGGATTACCTCAAATAAAACATACCTGCGATTGGATCTCTCGTTCTCCCTGTGTCTCACTGGTGCACGAATCGTTACAGAAGGACTCCATCCAAAGAGATCCAGCGGTATGTCTACTCCAATTTCCTCCCCAGCCATCAAGCGGGAGAGCAATGGCTTTGAGGGTACTCACCTGGTGGTGTTCCTTGGACCCAGGGGAGGTCGCTCAGGAGTGAGTAGTCGAGAGGAGGTCCGGCAGCGATCTCCATTGTGTCCTCCCGTTGACCCGGGGTTCGGATGGGAGCCGCCGTTTCCCCATTGTGGACAGAGAGGGGAGAGGAGGCGCAAACGCTGTGCAAGATGGCCAACAGTCCGGTGCTGCTGGACAAGATGGCCGCCAACCCAGCGCCGCTGTGCAACATGGCCACCAACCTTGCACCACAAGGCAAGATGGAAGCCAGCCCCACACCACAGCACAAGATGGCCACCAGCTCAGCGCCACGAGGCAAGATGGCCACCAGCCCAGCGCCACAACACAAGATGTCCGCCAACCAAGCGCCACGAGACAAGATGGACGCCAGCACAGCGCCACAGCACAAAGTGGTCACCAGTTCAGCGCCACAGTGCAAGATGGCCGCCAGCTCAGCGCCAATGCCCAAGATGGCCGCAGAGACGTTTTTGGATTATTTCTCCATGCTGTCAAAGATCCTAGAGATTCCCAAAACTGTTCACGTCATGTCTGCTGAGCCAGCACCACAGTATAAGATGGCCACCAACCCAGCGCCGCTGCGCAGCATGGCCGCCAGCCACGGAGCCACTGCAGATGATGGCAGTTACAGTGGGCTTTCCTGAGTTGAGTCAGGTTCCTGTTGACCATCCAGAGTCGAGTCACGTTCCAGTTGATCCTCCTGAATCAAGTCAGATTCCTGTTGACCTTCCAGAGTCGAGTCAGGTGTCCGTTGCATTTCCAGAATTGAGTCAGGTTCCGGTTGACCCTCCAGAGTCGAGTCACGTTCCAGTTGATTCCCCAGAATCAAGTCAGATTCCAGTTGACCTTCCAGAGTCGAGTCAGGTGCCCATTGACTTTTCAGAGTTGAGTCAGGTTCCGGTTGACCCTCCAGAGTCGAGTCAGGTGCTCATGGACCCTCCAGAGTCAGGGTTAGTCACCGTCGACCTTCCAGAGTCAGGGTTAGTCACTGTCGACCTTCCAGAGTCAGGGTTAGTCACCGTTGACTTTCCAGAGTCAGGGCTAGTCACTGTCGACCTTCCAGAGTCAGGGTTAGTCACTGTCGACCTTCCAGAGTCAGGGTTAGTCACCGTTGACCTTTCAGAGTCAGGGCTAGTTCCGGTTAACCCTCCAGAGTCGAGTCAGGTGCTCATGGACCCTCCAAAGTCGAGTCAGGTGCTCGTGGACCCTCCAGAGTCAGTGTTAGTCACCGTTGACCTTCCAGAGTCAGGGCTAGTCACTGTCGACCTTCCAGAGTCAGGGTTAGTCACTGTCGACCTTCCAGAGTCAGGGTTAGTCACCGTTGACCTTCCAGAGTCAGGGCTAGTTCCGGTTAACCCTCCAGAGTCGAGTCAGGTGCTCATGGACCCTCCAGAGTCGAGTCAGGTGCTCGTGGACCCTCCAGAGTCAGTGTTAGTCACCATTGACCTTCCAGAGTCAGGGTTAGTCACCATTGACCTTCCAGAGTCAGGGTTAGTCACCTTTGACATTCCAGAGTCAGGGTTAGTCACCTTTGACCTTCCAGAGTCAGGACTAGTCACCATGGACTTTTCAGAGACAAGGCTAGTCACCGTTGACCTTTCAGAGTCAAGTCAAGTCACTGGTGATCTTCAAGGACAGAGTCAAGTCACTGGTGATCTTCAAGGACTGAGTCAAGTCACTGGTGATCTTCAAGGACTGAGTCAAGTCACTGGTGATCTTCAAGGACAGAGTCAAGTCACTGGTGATCTTCAAGGACAGAGTCAAGTCACTGGTGATCTTCAAGGACAGAGTCAAGTCACTGGTGATCTTCAAGGATAGAGTCAAGTCACTATTGATCTTCATGAACAAATACAAGTCACCAATGATCTTCATGAACAAAGGAAAGTCATTCTTGATTTTCATGAACAAATACAAGTCACCAATAATCTTTATGAACAAATGCAAGTAACCAATATTCTTCATGTGCAGAGTCAAGTCAGCACCGATATTCTGGGATCCAGTATAAACACCATGGGATTACCAGAGTTTCGTCCTCCCATTGGTCCAGCCGCATGGATGGGGTGGTCTTCTGCTCCGCCCTGGGGGCCTTTGGCCTCAACCACAAGGATGTGGTGGTCGTCTGCTCCGCCCTGGAGGGCGTCTGGTTCGACCACACGGACATGTTGGTCTGCTCCGCCCTGGGGGACTCTGGCCTCGACCACAAGGACGTGGTGGTCTTCTGCTCCACCCTGGGGGGCTTCCGCCCTGTCCACACGGTTGTGGTGGTCTTCTGCTCTGCCCTTGGGGGCTTCTGCCCTGACCACACGGTTGTGGTGGTCTTCTGCTCCTCCCTGGGGGGCTTCCGTCTTGAGCACATGGTTGTGGTGGTCTTCTGCTCCGCCTTGTGGGCTTCCGCCCTGTCCACGGTTGTGGAGACTAGACAGCGTGACATTACCCCCTCCTCCACGGAGCAGCTGCCAGATGCTCCACCCGAACAAGACAACCAGGTAAAATGGGGAAACAGAGACAAGACAACCAGGTAAAATGGGGGAAATAGAGACAAGAGAAGTGCAACACAAAACAAGGAGTCCAGGAGGGTGGTGGACCGGCGGAGGATCAGGGGGAGGGACGGAGGGCCAGGTCCTAGAGGGAAACGGAACGACAGACACAGACTAGAAACCCAGGAGGGAGGTGGACCGGCAGAGGATCAGGGGAAGGGATGGAGGGACAGGTCCATGGGAGGAAACAGACAAAAAAAAAAAAAAAAAAAACATAAGTCCATGAAGGACATCATGTGACGCCCACCAGGGCGAAGCAGAAGACCACCACCTCTGTGTGGTTGGGACGGATGCCCCCCAGTGCGGAACAGAAGACCACCACATCCTTGTGGTCGAGGCCTGGTTGTGGTGGTCTTCTGCTCCGCCTTGTGGGCTTCCGCCCTGTCCACACGGTTGTGGTGGTCTTCTGCTCCGCCCTGGGGGGCTTCTGCCTTGACCACACGGTTGTGGTGGTCTTCTGTTCCACCCTGGGGGGCATCCGTCCCGACTACACGGATGTGGTGGTCTTCTGCTCTGCCCTGGGGGCTTCCGCCCTGACCACACGGTTGTGGTGGTCTTCTGCTCCTCCCTGGGGGGCTTCCGTCTTGAGCACATGGTTGTGATGGTCTTCTGCTCCGCCTTGGGGGACTCCGGCCTCGACCACAAGGATGTGGTGGTCTTCTGTTCCGCACTGGGGGGCATCCGTCCCAACCACACAGAGGTGGTGGTCTTCTGCTTCGCCCTGGTGGGCGTCACATGATGTCCTTCATGGACTTATGTTTTTGTGTTTTTTTGTGTTTTTTTTTTCGTCTGTTTCCTCCCATGGACCTGTCCCTCCATCCCTCCCCCTGATCCTCTGCCGGTCCACCTCCCTCCTGGGTTTCTAGTCTGTGTCTGTCGTTCCGTTTCCCTCTAGGACCTGGCCCTCCGTCCCTCCCCCTGATCCTCCGCCGGTCCACCACCCTCCTGGACTCCTTGTTTTGTGTTGCACTTCTCTTGTCTCTATTTCCCCCATTTTACCTGGTTGTCTTGTCTCTGTTTCCCCATTTTACCTGGTTGTCTTGTTCGGGTGGAGCATCTGGCAGCTGCTCCGTGGAGGAGGGGGTAATGTCACGCTGTCTAGTCTCTGTTTCCCTGGGTGTCCACTAGTGGGCTCACTTCCCCTTAGGCACTTCACCATAGGCACTAGAATTCCTCTAGTCTGGTCCTGTCTTCACAGTAATTGCACTCCAGTTAATTGCACTAGGTGCAGGAAATCTATTGTCATTAGCCTCCTTATAAATACCAGTCTTTCCCTGTTGTTTGTATGGAGTCCTTACCCTTCGATGTTCCAGTCTTCTCGTTCCTCGAGATTCTTCATTTCTCATATTCTGAGTTCCCGTTCCGTTCCCTTTTCTTATTCATTTCTTGTTTGTTTGTTTTCGTTTGGACTGCATTCTGGTTTTGACCCTGGCATGTTTGACGAAGATTTTGGATTACCTCAAATAAAACATACCTGCGATTGGATCTTTCATTCTCCCTGTGTCTCACTGGTGCACGAATCGTTACAGATGCACTCAACCAAGCGTTCTAACCATGACCATGCCCCTCCCCACCCCCAACTATTTGGGAATTTTTAATGATATTCAAATGGGATATCACCCTTAGGAGTGGACTTTGATATTTGTAAATTTGAAGATCTTTTTTCATGCCCAAACATACACACTACACACTAAAATTCAAAAAGTGAAAAAGCAAGATAGGATTCCTTTAAAATACAATTATTTTAATGTAATACTAAAGCACATGTAAAGTACTTTTAATTTTACTTTCTTAATTTGAAACTGTGCCTTATTTAATATTATATTTAATATTTTAAATATAACAAAATTACAGATTTGTACTTACAAATATATTTAAATACATGACATACAAAAAAATGGCATTAACATATTTTAGTTTATCATAAACGCTCGTCAGTAAATTCAGCAGTAGCCATTTAACCACTGTATTTTAAAGACAATAGAATTATACAATTATATATAAAATGTACTTAATTCCAACTTAAGAGGTTCAAAATGTTCAGCAGATTGCTTTTATTACAAATTGAACTTTAATAGATTCTCATTTAACTGCAATTAGGTGTCCAAAAACATTACATTCAGTTTGCACTAAAATATATTATTTCTGTTATAAGTACTGTTTTTAAAAGTATACTGAAGTGTACTTTATTTTCACAAGGGAAGCATCCATCTTATGGTAACACTTTAGAATACTGTTTCTTACTTACTAAATAACTTATAAGGAATTATTGAAGAACTAACAGGTGATTATTCATTAACACTCAACTCATTACTGTTAACTACTAAGGAAGATGTGTTAATTAATCAGTATGTAATATAATTTTATGATTATGTTAAGTAACAGTTAGCTAATCAATAACTAATGTATTCTGTCATACCTCCTGAAGAACTACTATTGATTATCTACTACTTAGGGTTCTAGAAAAATAACTATGAAGTAACTACTAATGAACAGTTTTACACTATTACATTGAATTGTGACCCTTTCATATAAATGCTATTAGCAATAATAGTAGTAGTATGAAAATGCAATATTAATAAATGCAATACATTTTATAGAGGTTTTGCCTATGTAGTAAATTGTTTTGTGAGTGTGTTTTGTAAGAAATCACCTTCTAGTAGGAACCCCACTCCAGTGCCTTGTGATAACTTACCTTAGTTTTTATATTTTATATACAGTACTGTGTGTGTGCTTCCTCAGCATATACCACATTATATATATATATATATATATATATATATATATATATATATATATATACCAGGAAAAGTGAAAATACAGGTAACCAATTTGTAATTAATAAAGAATTATAAAATAATTATGCAGGACTTATTTTGAACCTGAAACATTAGGCCTATTCTAAAGTGAAAATATTGGGAACCCATTAGTAATTAACAAAGAATTATCAGATAATTCCTGAAGAATTACTTAGAATCTGAAACAGTATTCTAAAGTGAAAACATAGGCAACCCATTATTAATTAATAATTAATTATCAAATAATTCTGCAGGACTTATTTTGAACCTGAAACATTAAACCTATTCTAAAGTGGAAATGTTGGGAAACCATTAGTAATTAATAAATAATTATTAGATAATTCCTCAAGAATTACTTAGAATCTGAAACAGTATTCTAAAGTGAAAGCATAGGGAACCCATTAGTAATTAATAATTAATGATCAAATAATTCTGAATGACTTATTTTGAACCTGAAACATTTTGCAATATTTTGCTGTGCGATTTTCTCCTATCCAATGAGAGCCATTACAACCATACAAAAGCACAGCATGAAATTACAAATCACATCCATTTTATTTGTTTGCTGTACTCCATATCTTTAGAATCCAGAAGTTTGCAAGGAACATATCCAAATTCAGCCCTTAATCAATCGATCTTCATCTTCATTCTCAGTAACAGCGACCATCACATAGTCAAAGCCCGCGCTCGTTATATGATTTGAATGTGAAAATAGCGCCAGTGCGCCACCCTCGAGAAACGTTAAGACACGGTTTACGGCACTGATATCAAACTCTCATTGGTTCTCACCTAATTCGTCACAGATTGCGACATGCCGTGTTTCAGTTGATAGACATTTGAAATCAGTACTGCGCCAGTGCGCCTTCACGGAGAGAAGACAGATTCATAATTTCACGGATTAATAAATTAAATTCTGCTCTGTACCTTATAAAAACTATTACCTCCAGAGAGGACTGCGACTGGAACTCATTATCATTTGAACTACTTTTGGTACCACTTTTGATCTTTTCGCAAAAAATAAATGATTAATGTTACGTTTGTTTGTCTGTTATTTGTTTATTTATAACAGTAACGTTATGTAATTTTAAGAAATGGTTATTGGTAGGTTTAGGAGTAGGTGTAGAATTAACGTTAGTGGCTCAAAATAACGTTTTAATGTTATATTTTTACTAAAATTGTGTTTTATTATGTTTTATTCTTTTAACATTCTGTATAAATTGGGTAGGTTTAGGTTCGGGTGGGGTTACGCATTTTTCTATGGATAACTGACTGGTCAGAGAACACGTTCTATCTGTACGTATTTTATGTTGTTTTTATGTAAATTTAGTTACGTATCGAAACCTGTAATTACGTCCGGATAATACGTAAACAACACTGTAAATACGTAAAGGCACATACGTATTGGACAGTTTTAATTTACGTCTAAATATGTACGTTTTGATTGTGAGATCAGGCTGAATTATTAGATAATTCCTCAAGAATTACTTAGAATCTGAAACAGTATTTTAAAGTGAAAACATAGGGAACCGATTAGTAATTAATAAAGAATTATCAAATAATTCCTGAAGAATTAATTAGAATCTGAAACAGTATTCTAAAGTGAAAACATAGGGAACCCATTAGTAATTAATAATTAATTATCAAATAATTCCTGAATAATTACTTAGAATCTGAAACAGTATTCTAAAGTGAAAACATAGGGAACCGATTAGTAATTAATTATTAATTATCAAATAATTCCTGAAGAATTACTTAGAATCTGAAACAGTATTCTAAAGTGAAAACATAG